>NC_085011.1:6287482-6294982 GCF_963854185.1 Sardina pilchardus | reverse complement strand
AGGAAAGAGACAGTGAAAAAAAGACGAGAGGGTGAACTGACTAAACAGACAGGCCAGGCAGGGAGCCAATGAGATAAGATAATCAGAAACAGGAGGAGGAAGAGAGGAGAAGAATGGGCAGCTGTAAGGGGAAATGAGAAATGCGGAGAAGGAGATGTCCACGAGCTGAAAGACGTCCTCAGCAACACAATGAACGGGTCTAGCAGAAAACTCCAGACTCCATTTTCCCGCTCATTCTGTGCTGTTCCTTCCCCTTGGGGATTACGCCTGTATGTCCTCAAAAGCTGCATGAAAAGGGTTCTTTCATGTTTCACACCACCTCATGTAGTAGCCCTCCTGCATTGTGTGGATACCTTTCAAGTGGGATTTTGTTTCAAAGAACATTGCATCAATTTAAGTGTACATAGCACGGGGACAACTCAGTATAATGACTGGATGGATATTGAGAGCAAGTCCTTATGGCAAAAGAATGATACAGCCATGTCACTGTGTTTCATTGATAAGAATGGGGATGAGAAAGAGAATTTGGGACCAACTGTTTCAACTTGACGGGTCTGCTACCAGAGCCCATGAGTGTCCTTCTATTGCTATTTCTGTTGTTGTTGTTGTTATTGTTGTTGTTGTTGTTGTGCTCTCAGGGCCAACTCCATACTGGCTCAGTGCAGCTACAGTGCAGTAGGAAAGCACTTGGAAAAGTTCCCTTCAGTCATACTACAGATGCTTAGCTTGACACGCTGTGAACTAAATGTCCAGTCTGGTTATGGTTGGAGGGTTGAAGCAAGAGGGATGCTCAGTAATTAGTAACTTTAATCTCACCAGCTGATCTATAAAATGAAGTCAGCCAACAATCCAAGTAAAGTGTCACCTGAAAGCATTATTCAAATACTTGAGGCAGTTCTATAAACATTTGTAATGTATACCTGTTTACCTGTTGTTCCCTCACACCATTGATTCATTCACTATAAGTTGATAGGCACACATGAAGTAGCACACACCCTAACGATTGTATTCAACTTGTGCATACTGGAATCTTTTTTTACTATGGCGGTAACAGCACTCCAGAAAATGCACAGGCCTTTGCAGACAATAACATAATTAATTATTCACTTTCACTCCAGATTTTAGTTTTAGTGAGACACATCAATTATGTATTCTTCTATTCTCAATATTCTAGTATAACATGCTTAACGCCCACGCAGATACACATTTGATTTATGTCTCTTTCTGTCTCCATCTCTCTCTCTCTCTCATTGTGCGTGTATATGTGTGTGTGTGTGTGTGTGTGTGTGTGTGTGTGTGTGTGCGTATGTGTGTGTGCGTATGTGTGTCTATGTGTCTGGGAGTGTATGTGACTACGTGTGTGTATGTGTGTGCTTTATCGTCTGCTCAAAAAGAGCATGGAAGTGTTGCCACGTAGCCAATTAAAGACTCTGCAGTTCTCTGGCTGCCCCTGCCTTTATCAGTCCACCCCCCCCCCCCCCATCCCCAGCAGATAACATGAGGCCACTGAGAGGAGCTCTGGCAGCCATGATACCTGGCCCTGTATTGGAAAAGGCACACCGGATATTACTGTGGTGCCCAGATGTTACGTGGAGCACTGCCTACCACTGTGAGCTAAATGTGTTCTGTCAGATGGACAGAACTGGCTAGCTGCAGAGTTGTGGTGGGCTCTCTCCTGTGCTGCGAGAGAGAGAGAGAGAGAGAGAGAGAGAGAGAGAGAGAGAGAGAGAGAGAGAGAGAGAGAGAGAGAGAGAGAGAGAGATTGTGTGTGAGAGAGAGAGAGAGAGAAAGTGAGGGGGAGCTGTGTGTATTTCTGGTCTGATAGATGGCTTTGATATGGTGGACACTCAGTCTCCCCGGAGCTCAGCTTGGCTGCGTAAAGGGTGAGAGGCGATTGCACCACAACGTTGCCAGATCGGGTCTGAATGGAGTGTGTGTGGGCAGCTCTTCCTACTGCCTGCCTGGCCTGTGGAAGCTCCACCACTTCACTGCACAAACCGAGGCAAAAACAAAACATATTGCGAGTGGATGGAATCCATCTGAAAGTTAATGCCCTAATGGGCTTTAGAGAAAATGCGAAACAAGACAATACCAGGCATTCAATCATACGGCTCCTTTCCCGTAGACTATGATGATGAAGGTGCCTTCTTCACTCTATCTGTTCCACCTCTGTTTCCCTTTAAAATGAGGAACAGAAGCAGCTGCTGAAAATAGAAGACTCTGATGCGATACTGCGACTGGCATTCTTCAGTAATGGCTGTTTTCATAGCATTTAAATGAAAGAGCTGGGAGTGGTGGAACAACTTTAGACACATGCTAGGGATGAAGTATCCTTTTGTATTTTCAGGGGACAGTTGTTGCCATTCCAGAAGTCATATTAGCCACCACAAGGAGACATTTTTATTGCAGTCTATTAAAAGCAATAGCTCCAGAACCTGATGAAGACTGTCCTTGAGCAGCCTAAATGCAGTTAGTAGTGCTGCAGCAGAGACGTATCTGACTTAAGATCTTGTTTGCCTTTGCTAAAAGCATTGGGTGTGCACTTCCCTCTCACGCAGTGTCAAATAAACTTCCCAGGAGGGTGAAAATTAGGATTGTTTAATTAAATTAAACAACACAATCTGCTAATTTTTCCAAGTCTGCCCTTGAAGTCTAAACAATTAACGATGCAATTCTCTGCTGTAATCTTTGTTAATTGCATCTCATCATTACAAAAAACATCCAGCAAGTTGTCCACAGTTCCTCAGTATTGTGAAGCTCTGGTTCAGTGCTTCTCAAGCGGTGTGCCGTGAGGCGAGGTGAGGTGTGCCGTGGAATTCTGATGTAACCCAATGTTTTCATACAGGCTTGTGAAACAGGCTCGAGGGCTACTGTGGAACGCATCAGTGACATGGTTTTAGGTGATCGTAAAGTTGTTGTTATAAAGTAGCTTAATAAGCTATAGTCTATTACACAGCTCAGTGACTAGCATGTGAGGTGAGGTGAGCATATGCCTTTCCCTGTGGCTTCAACTCATGAACCGTCTGCATGCACAAAGATATGGGCGTACTGTAGGTATAAACGCCCCTGTTATGGCCTATAATAGTGTGTGCGTGTGTGTGTGTGTGTGTGTGTGTGTGTGTGTTTCTGTGTCTGTGTGTGTGCGTCTGTGTCTGTGTCTGTGTCTGTGTGTGTGTGTGTGTGTGTGTGTGTGTGTGTGTGTCTGTCTGTCTGTCTGTGTGTGTACTGTATGTGTGTGTGTGTGTGTGTGTGTGTGTGTGTGTGTGTGTGTGTCATACTTCATAATCAGCAGCAATCAGCAATAAGGTCCTGGTGTGGTGCATCGGCTCCATTAAGGTCTGAATCTGTGCTCTATAATGTCCAGGCAGACACACACCATCTATATCACACACTGCCTACAGTAAGCTCACTCTCCCCCAGATCATGAAAGCTCCCTCTGTATCAATAAACATGAAGACTGATAGGGGATTACTGTTTATTCAGATGATCCCCGCCTTTGCATAAGCACCAAGCCTTGCTGAGTAGCCTTGATACTGTTTTCCTCCTAAGCCAAAGGTCCCCCTTTTTATTTATTCATGTGTACACATTTGCTATTTACTGCCAGGATATTCCGTTCAGTGCAGTGATAGCGACGTGTAATTTGTGTATATTCAATACAGCTCTTGTACAAGCCCTAGTAGTCCATTTCCTTGCACCTCAGGCTGTCCTCGCTCCCACTGCACAACCTCATAAGGCACCTCATGATCCCAACGTGACTAAGAGATGATCACCTGCTCTGGATCACCTCTGGTGCCGGCTCATTTAGAGAGGAGCATGGCCAGACTGCATGCAGACTCAGTCCACTGAGAACAAGTCATTGAGAAAGTAGCTGTCTTAGTAATGGATGAGGAGCGAGGCTTGTATTCTCCCCACCTCAGCTGTTGCAGGGCATCCCTTAGGTTCAGTTGGATTACTCTTCCAACTGTCTGGTGGATAGCGCAGCTATTAGCTGGAGATATGTACACTATCACTGGCTGTAATGTGGAGGTTTGTTTACACACAGATTTCTCAGAGTTAGACCTCATTCAATAATGCATGATAACAAAAAAAAAAAATAAAAAAAAAATAATAGTTTACTAAATCTACAGACTCTTGTGGTGATTATTCATTAATTATTCAGTTTTTTAATTTTGCATCTCCACTAAAATTATATTTTAATGCTGACTTCTGACATCTGGAAATTAACCAAGGCAATTGATTGATTTCAAAACGTTTTGCCAAAGGACTACAGTGGAGAAATAGCCGGCTGGTTAACACTGGCACATTTTACTAAAATGACGATAAATGTGTGCTGTCCTTAAATAATTACATGAATAAGTAAAATGAATGAATGAATGAATGAATGAATGAATGAATTAATTAATTAATGCATGAATTAATGCATGAATGAATGAAACTGTTCGAACTTTGAGGAATGTAATAATGTAAAGGATCTTTTATCTCTCATACAAAGGTCTTAAACCATACTGTTTGTGTCGTTTGTGGGATGTGGGTTTCATTTATGCAACATCTCAGACGATACAGATTTCAAGAAAATAAGACACATATCGCACAAAGATCTGCAGACACCGACCATTACAGTGTCTCGGTCGCAACACGACTGGAAATGATATCAAGGTCATTATGCATTGACGGCCTATGACCGGACACTATAAAACTCCAGCGGAGTGAACTATCCGAACTATAGGCTTTAGCACTTAAATTATATCGCAGAGGGTGGCGCTGCAACTCTAGATAAACGCATGCTAAGGGTTAAGACGCTTCTCTCCTGTGCCCGTCAGCGCGCACACATTTCGCACCGCTTTCACTTGGGGCTCAGTACCGCGGGTACCGTCTGTGTCACCTGTCAAGGCTCGTAAACCGTCCGTGCCCTGATCAACGGCTGCGCGCAGCGCTCCCCCGTCCTCGCACCTCTGACTTTGCCCCCCTCATCTCCAGAGGCGCGCCGACGGAGGGTTAAGGCAGGTGATGTAGCCTCTCGCCCGGATACTCACACTGTGAAGTTTATGAGGCAGCTGAGCAATAGCCCGAGTGAGCGGGAGTAGTCCGGGGGCTGGCATTGGAGGCGCAACGGCACATTAGCCAGATTAGGGATTGTCTGTGACCACGCATCCAGACGCGACCCCTTTCCCTTTACAGATTAAAGAAACAGCGGCTCAAGGGCAAAGGGATTACAGGCGTGTTTTCTCTCCTAGTTCATACAACGCAAATAAAGCAGATTGATATCTGTATTTAATACTTAGCATCTTTATTTGGATATGGACCGCGCTGAACACCATTATAAGGTAAGAGCATTAAGATATGAAATATTACACGGTGGCACTGTGCCAGAAACTACCATATTGCTGATTGAAAGAAAATTGTTGATATTCCTTTGAAAGAATTAATCAGATATTTTATTTAATCCTCTTCCTCCTGGATAGGCGTCTCAGATAACTGTCCGGGACAAGATGCTAACAAAAAGAAACATAATTTTGTATTTACTTTAGCTGATGAATCATATCGTGGAAGTTCATTTAGAATGCATGAGGGCACAGATGATCAGGGGCTCACTCGTGGTACATATGTAGGCTGTGCAGGGCAAGACTTGTCGAGACAAAGTGGCATTGTATAGGCTGTCAAATGCAAACAAACTCGTATACGCGGAGAATGCAAACAAACTGGTATACGCGGAGAGTGCAACCGTTCAGTTAAACAGGGAAAAGACACGTTTTATTGTTGCCTCATCGAAATGCTATATGACATATTGTGATGACTAAAATGATCTGCGTTTTGCAGGAATGTGTTGCTCGAATGTGATCGTGGGCAAGCATTTGTATTATTTATCCCTGTAGGAAATTGACTGACTTGCCCCTCTGATTCTGCGCATCTGTTTTTGCTTCCATGAGAACAGTTATACCCAGCTCATCAGAGTCCTCCTCTTTCACGGCGACGTCTGCCGCACGCTTCCCATCGCATCGCTTATTGTACGCAAGCAAACCGGCTTAACAGGTGGAGCTGACAGACAGATAAACAGAAGATTACTCTGACATGCAGTCCTTCGGAGAGCTAGAACGCATACTAAATTCCTGGAACCAGATTCCCATCTAGTAGATAGGTCCGTCGAAATTTCATAGTACACTGTTACTTCGGCTTCGAGATAAATACATAATGATAACCCCCCCTATAATTCCACAGTTGGATTTCACTTTTTTCCCTACTGTGTTGAATAGAAACACCCGGCTGCAGAGAGCAGTGATAAAGGGGGCATTTGAGATTTTCAGGGGGGCACTCTCAATCGTAAAAGGCTACAGTTAGGATTAGGCCAAGTAAAACTGAGGGGGCACCTTTTTTGTTTGAGGGTGCACCGCCCCCTTTTGCCCCCCCCTGGAGCCGGGTCTGAGAAACAGACAGGCATAGCAGGATTCCCCATGTGTGTTCTCTAGATAGGGACTAACTTCCACTCCTGGGATTTAACACTGTAGTAGTAGAGTTGCCAGGCACTGGTTTGCATTCAGTGGTGCAGAAGCTACAGTATTTCATTTCACTGTGGTGTGAGCTATGCTGAATCAGAATACCGCTATTCATGTTCTAGAACAGTGTGACACATTGTCATCGTTGTAAAGAAGTGTTTGTGTGTGTGTAGTTATGGAGTAATATTGATCTGTTAGTAATAATAAATGTAGTTTTACCGAAAGCTATGCACAGCACCTCTGTGCTCTCGTCATCTAGTTCACCTTCAGACACAGAAAGCTTTTCTGAGGCTTCTCTTTTCAAGGTGAAGATCCCTATGACAACTCAAAGTGTGCGCGCCAGTACTGCATTGTGTGTGCTCGCACTCTTTCTGTCTGTCCTCTCTTGTACCCCAGTGATTCCATCTTTCTGTTCGTTTGGCCTGTCATTTTCATCGTCAACTCTGTCCTCTCCAGGAGTGTGTGCCCTGTCCAGTGTGAGGTGTGTGAGATGAGGAGCAGGTGGGAGGAGAGTGAAGTGAGAGGGGGCTTGCTGTGTGTGTGTGTGTGTGTGTTTTAGCCCGTCACTGCACGACTCCAATTAACTACAGTAGAAGTGTGAGGCCACTGTGTGTGTGAGGTATGTGTGAAATTACCACTATGGACTGGAGAGCTTTTGAATACACAGCCTAATAGCACTGAAGACACACGCACGCGCACACACACACACACACACACACACACACACACACACACACACACACACACACACACACACACACACACACACACATGAGAAACACCTAATGTGCAACATAATGCTCTCTCTCTCTGTTTCTCTCTCTCTATCTCTTTCTCTCATATGCAGGTGCATGTGTATGCACACCACACACACTTTTACATACATCAGTGTGTGTTCATGTGACATGATTTGCATGGCGTGTACAATGTAACGCTCACATTACTCACCTGTCCTCAACAGGACAATGCTCTGGTCATCTCTGGTAGTTTAGACTACATTATGTAAATG
>NC_085011.1:6279982-6282482 GCF_963854185.1 Sardina pilchardus | reverse complement strand
CTCTTCATCGCTGTGCTGTATGTAAGCTCAGAGTGAGGACTGCATCCCACGTTGATTAGATTTGGATTGCTCTGCCCTGGTGCCTGCTGGTTGGCGAGCCGATGCACCAAGTCATGTTTACATAGCCGCGGCCGATATCTCCTTCCAGACGCTTGCGGAATTATGGAAATCTTTCGGTCTGCAGCTCTCCAGAAAGGTTGCTCTGATCCTGGCAAGGCGCTCTCGCATCCTCCGCTCCGGCTAGAAGGCCAGCGCTGGACGCTATTGAAGTCGACACAAACACCCACGGGCGTGTTACTTGCGTGTTTTCACTTGAGAGTTTCGCAAGGCCGCCGCCGCTGCTGCTGCCGTTGTGTATAACTTAGGCCTTTTCGCCCCAGTCCTTGAACTGCACTCAAATTACATTTGAAAGCGCCTGGGCACTCGTAAAACAATAACAGTAAACAACAGGACGGCGCAAGGCAGAGCGCGCTAGCGATCGAGTGCGGCACTCTGACCTGAAGACAGTGAACGCACCCTCGAGCTAAAGAGGCTGCTGGTGCAGGAGCCAAACTCACGTCAGTGCCTGTGAGTTAAAGAACACTATAAATGTAAAACACACACAGCGGCTCAAATGAAGCCATTTTGTGCAACTCCAGTAAACGGCTCATTTCCTCTGCAGGCCACGGAGGCGAAGGGTGTATACTTCTGATTGGGGTCCAGGGTGATGGAAACATTGCTATGTTTTTCAAGTAACAAAGTTTATATTTTTGGAGCAGTTGCAGACCACCATTCTTCCACTGTCTGATACATTTGTCTGGCACCTGTGGACAAACTTCCTTGGATGTGCGCACCCACTTTCCAAAAAGACCGTCTTTGTCTCAAACCGCATACTTCGCTCAGTACACTGCTAGTGTCCACTGAGCGCTTACTTCTATTGTGCCC
This sequence comes from Sardina pilchardus, assembly GCF_963854185.1. Taxonomy (NCBI): domain Eukaryota; kingdom Metazoa; phylum Chordata; class Actinopteri; order Clupeiformes; family Clupeidae; genus Sardina; species Sardina pilchardus. The sequence goes on along the minus strand of NC_085011.1, from coordinate 6,281,558 downwards.
ACTTTTCAAATGGTTAGTATTGTACCAATATCTGTACTAAATACTTAGACTAAGTATTTGAAGATAGATAGATAGTCTTTATTGTCCTATAAAGGATAATCTTCTTCACACGTCAATACATTCCATGAAAAGACAGCAGCATTCGATGTTCACATCACAGTCTCATACATATAACATATCACACATCACACGTGACATATAACTTGAAGTGTGCAAGTAGGCGGCTAGAAACACAGCCACTGCCCTAGTTCTAACCACTGGGATCTTCAAGTCCGTCCGCCATCTTCCTCTTATTCCCCTCCGTACAACTGCGCCAGCAGGCCATCTTCCCCCCTATACCCGCTCCCTTCTGGAGGGTTCCGGACGAGCACAGGGAGGCTTTGGAGTACGTCCAGGGCCTCTCGCAGCTCTCTCGCTCCCCCCAGTCCTCTTCCATCCCAGACAGTTCAAGCGCCGTCATAAATTGGCCCTCATTACGCGTTGGGCAGATTTATGAGCTCTGCTTTTATTATTGGATAAGCAGCTCATGCCACTGGCAGTCCGTCAAGAAATCCCCCTTTTTTTGTCGATCTCCCCTGGGCAGCCTCTGGTGCAGGAGTTTACAGAAGCTCTGAGGGGTCTTAATAAGATCTTAATAAGAGATGGATGAGCTTGGCTAACGCTGTGTCTCTCAGATACTATTGATCAACTTTCTCTTCCCCTCCACCTTTCCCCACGTCTAATAAAATAATCCATTAAGCTGTAACATATCACCTTTTTGGAGTGTGTCAACTTGCCTCTTTATTTCCATTTCATCCAGGGGCAGACCCTTGCAGACGCACATTAAACTAGAAAAGCACTCCCAGAGTGCAGACCTCCGCCAAGCAAAATCATAACCGCCTCCTGGATCGAGACGGTGATCGTTTAATCGTTTCTTCCTTGGGCCATTTCAGACCTTTCCTGAAAATTCAGGACCTTTCATCGACATCCATCCATAACTTTTTAAATTATCTTGCTAACAGACAGACAAACAGACAAGCAAACAAACAAACAAACTCAATGAAAACACAACCTCTTTGGCAGAGGTAACTAATGGTATGTAAACAACAAAGACACACTTTTTCTCTCTCACACACACACACACACACACACCACACACCACCATATGCTATACTGAAAGACACACACACACACACACACACACACCACCCCGCACACCATATGTTATTCTGAAAGTCACTACATGTGCTAATCCAACACCTTAAACTAGTTTTGTTTTTCATGTTAGTGCAAATCAGTTCAAAGTTAAGCCTGTTTTACGTCCCATTGTTTTGGTAAGGCGAGTCATCGATCTCGTCGCTGACAGTAACTTTTCGTAAGCACTTATTAATTCCCATAAAGCTGCTGGCATCTCCTTCTTTCCTCCGCACTCAGCACCTCAGGAAGCATCTGTTCAGTAATCCCGGCCTCCTAAGCCAACCCCTCCGCCCCTCATGCACAGATAGCCCCTCTTAAGGGAGCAGCTCCCCCAGGGCCTGTGGTGCTCCCCTACTCTGCAAGCTGGGAAATAAACACCCTCTTCAGTTTAAATTCTCCA
>NC_085011.1:6272482-6274982 GCF_963854185.1 Sardina pilchardus | reverse complement strand
TTTGTATAGAGTAACCACTAGGTGCCACTAAAATCACTGAATCACTGAAATTGCCGGGTGGGGACAAAACATATTGATCTCAATGGTGCATTTTGTCCATGTTTAGGGTGGAAAATGAAAAAGAAAGATTCGCATAAGACAAGTCAAATTGGTGTTTTCAAAAAGAAGAGGTAATGCAGATTAACGAAAAAAATATAAAAAAAATCTTTGTATATTCCCACAAGGTGTTAGGGTGCTCTGAATATGAGATCCAAAATTATTTTTCAAACTTGTGAGGTCTGCTGTTCAGTCCCTGATGGATTTTCTTTTCTCTTCATTGCTTTTTCGGAAAGTGTTTCTACTGATCTCAATAAGAGAAAAAAATCAAGAGCCTATGTTGAGTAAAAATATGTCTTCTGTAAGCCTAAACAGAGCCCAGCCAAGAACTCCAATAAAATTTTGATCAACTTTGAGGGACTGCTATGACCATGCAGGATCATCCAGACTACTCGTGGTGATTTTACTGCATACTATTCCTATTTATGCACAAGCCTGCAAAATTTGAGCGTCCTACAGATTCTAGTTCTTGAGCAATGAGCTTGTGAACTTTGACAAAAAAAAGAGGTAGAACAAATTTGACACCCCCCTCCCCCTGTAAAACTGGCTGTTACTTGAAAAGTATTGATCTTAGCACAAAAACATTTTACAGAGTGTCTCCTGGGTAACATAGGCACACATGGTATTTTTTTCAGATTTTTTTGAGACGCAAGTGCGTGGGCTCTGGTTGATTTGGCGTGGAATGACCCTTGTGCAATATTTAGAGCCGCAGATATAAAGGTTGAAAGCCTGATGGCTGCCTTTTATATCTGGTGTAACCTCAGTGTGTGTTTGTATGTGTGTGTGTGTGTGTGTGTGTGTGTGTGTGTGTGTGTGTGTGTGTGTGTGTGTAAATGTGTTGTTGTATGTGTGTGTATGTGTTTGTGTACAGTACATGTACTTGCATCATGTAGCCTTCTGTATGTGAAGCAGAGGGAGTGTTATGGTGGCACAGGAAACTTTGCAGGTTTAAAGCACTTACAAAAATACACCTGCATACAAATTCAACACACACGCGCACGCACAGTCTCACACACAGTCACACACACACACACACACACACACACACACACACAAACACATGCATACACACACACACACACACACACACACATAAACACATGCATACACACACACACACACACACACACACACACACACACATAAGCACATGCATACACACACACTTTGACCCACAGTCAATGGGACTGCTCTTTAGGAATTTCCTAGTGAATGCTCTTAGGCTAAAGTTGTGTACACTGTTCAATATTTATGATGCCTAGCCTTAGGCTCTAAAAATGCCTCTTCAGGGGTTATGTGTGTCATGTGGTTATTTGTGAGTATGAGTGAGTGTGCATCTGATTGTATGCATGTGTAGACTTGAGATTTTGCGCATGGCTGTTTTTGACTTGAAAGCACCACGGCATGAGAAGTAGTTGAGGCTCTTAATGGTTAGGAATACTGTGCCCAACACGTAAGGAGCAAAATATAACAGATGCCGTAACACAGATATCGCTCCAACGGAAATGAGTGAGTTGCCTAAAGAGCCCATGCATAAGGTCCATTTGTGTTGGAATGTGTGTAGTCATCCCCCTCATACTGTAAGCTGTCCTGCTGTAGTAACCAACCATGCTGTGTTAGTGCCACTGCTGCTGCTGAGCAAATACTGAGCTGCTATGCTACTGTAATACTGTATTAGCTGCCTTGTGGCTGGATTCAATTCGATCTGATATGTACTTCTGTACTGATCTGTACAACCTTTTCAGACAATGAAATAATAATTATATATTATAGGAATTATATATCATAGGAAATCTCTTTCTCTGACAGATTGAAGTGTATGTGTGTGTGTGTGTGTGTGTGTGTGTGTGTGTGTGTGTGTATGATGGTGGATGAGATAACAGCATTCTCCCACCCTTAGCAGTGCTCTGATTAGTATATCTGTGAAACAAAGCGCTCCAATGCTCTTAGTATTTTTGTTACGGTGAAAAAAAAAAACATGAAATCCATTGTGCTCTTGCCTCTGCCAAGGAGGTTCTGTTTTCAGTGCTGTCTGACTGTCTGTCTGTCTGTCTGTCTGTCTGTCTGTAAGCAGGATTACGCTAAAATGACCAGGCCAATTTTCATGAAAGGAACCGCTTCAGAGCCCAGGGAGAACCCATTACATTCCAGAGAGGATCTGAATCACAGGGCAAATCCGTGATGTTGTTACTCTTGCGCTAACGCTGTGAGATAAAGCTTTTGGCCTTGCCTAAGGTCTGTGTTGTCTGAGTGCCCTAGTAGTTCAAAATGTGAAATAGTGTTTCTGAGAGCTTTTCTGACGGAGAAGCCCTGTGACATTTTAGGATGTCGCTATTTTCTCAGTGCTGAATTTCTTTTAGACATTGCACGTTATTTGTGCTCTTGAAATAGAGGAGGAAGTCCT
>NC_085011.1:6266069-6272282 GCF_963854185.1 Sardina pilchardus | reverse complement strand
TCTCTCTCTCTCTTCCCTTTCATCTCCTTCCCTTCATCTCTCCACTCCTCCCCCTTTCCCTCCCCTCCCTTTCTCTCTCCACTGCTACTCTTTGCTTCAGTCCTTCTATTCTTCTATTCCACTCTTCATTCCCTCCCTCTCTCCCTCCTTCCTTATCTCTATCCTTCCAGTCTTCTCCAACTCTCCTCTCCTCTCCATCTTCCTCCAGTTTCTCTCTTCTCCACCTCTAATCTCTGCTCCTCCTATTCATCCTTCTCATTCTCTCTCTTCCCTCGTTCTTCTTCTCATCCCCTCATCTTATCTCTCCTCCCCTCATTCCCTCTCTTCTCTACCGACTGCAGGCCTGATTTAAACTGTTCTATTCTGTTTGTGGCCGTGAGTGAAGTTCAAGGGGCAGATGTAGCAGGAACACAGTGCTTATTTCCTGCTTTATTTGCATGCAATATTGATTTATATTGCACGGCATATGCATGTATGATCCATTTAGTATGGACCAACAGATCACACGCGAGTGAAAAGGCACTTTGCAGGGCAACAGAGAGCAGTCAGGCTAGCTGCTCATCACTCATTAATGCATATGCATTTATCAGAAGGTCGAGGGAGAAGTGGGAGTATTGTGGACAAGAGGTGTTGAGAGTGATCTGAGTGAAGCGATTGAATTAGAATACAGGCGGGCGCAAGGCCGGGCTAGTGTGCAGCTGTTTGTGTGCACTACAGTATGTGAGCATCTATAAGCAACTACAGTATAAGTTGTGATATGCCCCCACGTCTGTGTCCCACGCATGTGGTGTGACGAGAATTGCGACATCAACACGGCACGTGTGTGTGTGTGTGTGTGTGTGTGTGTGTGTGTGTGTGTGTGTATGTGGCAGGGCGGGGCGGGGGGGTTGTTGTGGCTCTCCAACAATTAGGCCTGTGCGTCAATGGCGCATGTCTTCGACACGTGTGAATATGCACGGAGGAGTATGCGGCCAGCGTTAAGAGTGTGCTGTAAAACCGCCTCCCTCATCCCCTCCCCTCATCTCCTCTATTGGCGTCTGCTCTCCCCCTCATCTTGCCTGATGATCTCTCTATGGTCCCTCTACTGCTGTGGACCACACATCTCCGGCACATCACAACAGCACACTCCTGTTACTCTAGATAATGTACAAGGAGCACTAGAACAGAAGGAAGAGGAATATGAAGCTGTATTCATATGTATTTATGTATACACACACATAGAGAGACACCCTATGCATCATCAAATGCAGTCTTCTCTTTTTCGTTTCCCCTTAACTCTTTCTCTTCCTCCTCCTCTCCTCCTCCCCTCTCCCCGTCTTATTCCCACCCCCCCCCCCCCCTGTCAGCAGTAGTCAGCAGCGGTGCTGAGGGTGAGCCGTAAAGCAGGCTTTAGGGGCTTTAAGATGACGCTGGAGGCGGAGATGAGGACCGGCTCAGTGTCCATCAGCTCTGGTCAGCACTTCTGGACCCGTCAAAGCCCACTTATCCGCTCGCTCGCACACTCGCTCGCTCACTCACGCACGACTGCTGCTGTTGCCACGACGCCGCCCAAACACCGGCGTGCCTCTGCCGCCAGCTCTTAATGCCGATGAGCTCCTCCAGTCCTCCGCACCTCACAGTCCTCACACAGGGACCTGCTGCGATCGTCTGGCTGTGTGTGTGTGTGTGTGTGTGTGTGTGTGTGTGTGCGTGCGCACTTGTGGGTCTGTGTGTGCTTGCAGGTATGTGTGTGTGTGTGTGTGTGTGTGTTTGTGTGTGTGTGTATGTGTGTGTGTGTGTGTGTGTGTGTGTGAAAGTTAAAATGTGTGTGTTTGTATGTCCTGAAACAAACACTGATAACATGAAGGTCTTGCAAAGTAAGATTTTACAGGCCACTGTCTTTTTGGAGATATGCACTGTTCTACGCTCTACTGTACATGTGCGTGCGTGCGTGCGTGCGTGCGTGCGTGCGTGCGTGCGTGCGTGCGTGCGTGCGTGCGTTCGGCGTGCGCCCCTCTATCTCCCAGCTGTGGACACACTGTGCTGCTGTCCATGGTGCTGAAAAGTGCCAGTGTTTTCCAGCCACTGAACAACAGCCTGCAGCTGCACCTTCAAGACAGAGGGACCAGGGTCCAGGCCTCTCAGTGGCACTCTACATGTTTTCACTTTAGACATCAGTGGCATCAGAATATAGGAGCTATTGTGTCTTCAGCAAACTAAATCTTCTGAAATGGAGGAGAATGTCTGTGTCATTGTGCATTTCTATATTGCTTTAATCATATTTGAGTTGTGTTCAATGTTGTTTATATTATATGCCATAATAATGTATCACCGAAATACTGTGTGCTTTATGGAGAAGATACATGGGGCAACCTTTTCAGCAATGTTGCTGGGCAACCACACAGCTGGTTCTTGGAGTTCTGATTGGATGATCACAAAGTGCCTACTGATGATTAAAGATCATGTCTCCTTGACAAAATAAAATGTTATGAAGAATATCAATGCCAGAGCCACAATGCCCAGACACATTGCCCAGCAACACTGCTCAAAATTCCCTCGTGTATCTTTAGCTTTACGGAGCCCAGTTTGAACTTCAACATCTCCCCAGATAAAGCACAAAGGCTAAGCACAACCCCATCCTTGAGCAGAACCATGACTCTATTATGGGGTGGTCTATCTTCTTAGGGGCTGCTGAGCTGTGTAGAGACATGCATCAGGATAAGTACATGTTATACAAGCATAACAGTGCTATATTCATGGTGCATATAGTTAGTGGACGAAATATGGGCCAGACATTTCAGTGTGATTGCAATACCAATGGAAGTCTAGGCAAGTTATGGCTTGACTTGCTTAAAGACCTGCGCAAAATTAACCACAGAAATCCAGCATTTGCCCTTGACATCATTTAAATCTCATTAGCACTTATTTCCCTGACCTCTCTGACACGGACAATTCTTCATTATCGGTCTGTCTGGACTTCGCCGGCACATCAGAGGCCGAGCTGTCGTCTGATCGCGGCGACTGTGTGCTCATTGCTTGACTTAAAGGAGATTGCATCAGGACAGCTGAATGGAGAATGAGGTAAATGGGGTCAGGGGGTTAACACTCTGTAGTTGTACCGCCGTCAGGACAAAAAAGAAAAACAGGGAAAGATAAAGACCCAAGAAGTCCAGTCAACTCCACTCCTCTTTGATGCGCTCAGGCTGGCTGGGCTTTAGAGATGTCATATTGTCATATATACAGTGTGTGTGTGTGTGTGTGTGTGTGTGTGTGTGTGTGTGTGTGTATATATATACAGTATATATATATATATATATATATATATATATATATATATATGTATATAGCTGAAATTAAATTAAATATTACTGCCAGAATATTTGTTCAGTATGACATTTTATATCCTCTTTAAAATGAAGAAACTAAAGCAAAAAAAGTGTAAATAATGTCACTCTTTATGTGTGTCGCGAGGTAACCAAGCAACTAGACACTTGACCTCCATTAGTGTTGGACCACTCAAATGATTAGTCGTCCAGTTAATCGTGCTCTCTCATTATGGTCATCGCAGTAAACCTGCACACTGTATTTATCTCCCCGGAGCACGATAGCAGCGTCGGACGCTTATTCCGTCCCCGTCATGAATCAGTACCAATGATGGCTCCAGCCGTGGTGCGACTGGCTGGGGCACCTGCATCGCACGCCGGCGACCCGGGTTCGATTCCCGCCCCGTGGTCCTTTCCGGATCCCACCCCAACTCTCTCCCACTCGCTTCCTGTCATTCTCTCTACTGTCCTGTCCAATTAAAGGCATAAAAAGCCCAAAAAAATAATCTTTAAAAAAAAATAAAAATGAATCAGTACCAATGAGAGGCCCGCCGGGCGTCTAGAGCCTCTGCTACTGGACATGGAGACAGGAGACAGATGCTACAGAGACGGACGCATACTCACCGCTGATGGACAATGCTACTGTATGTCTTTTAAGATTTACCAGTCATAAACTTTCCATAGGGTTAGGATTAGGAGGTATCTCTCTAGGGTGATGGATGGTGAATTTCTATAGGGTTAGGATCAGGAGGTATCTCTCTTGGGTGATGGTGTATTTCTATAGGGTTAGGATTAGGAGGTATCTCTCTAGGATTTCAATGAAGGTGTATTTCCATAAGGTTAGGATGAGAAGGAATCTCTGTAGGATTTCAGTGAAGGTGTATTTCCATAAGGTTAGGATGAGAAGGAATCTCTGTAGGATTTCAGTGAAGGTGTATTTCCATAAGGTTAGGATGAGAAGGAATCTCTGTAGGATTTCAGTGAAGGTGTATTTCCATATGGTTAAGATGAGATGGTATCTCTGTAGGATTTCAATGAAGGCGTATTTCCATACGGTTAGGGCCAGAGTGCATTTCTATCCTGTCCTATATCCTCTAGCTTTCCATGTTTATTAGTGTTATGGCCCTACCAGTGTCTGCCTGCCTGACTGCATCTGTTTGTCTTGCAGGGCAGGGAGTTATGGCACAGGTGCAGCTAGTCACCTGATTAGGGCACAGTAGGGACATTGTGGTAGTCTGTGCATGGTGTAATACTGCGTTTTAAAGTAGGATATGGATTTGGTGAGGAAGTGTCGAAAGTGACATCTAGCAGAAAAATACAGCGGTTGACACTTTGCTCTGCCCTCGTCGCTTTGGGCATACTTCTCTATGACCCATATTAATTCAGAGCACATGTACTTTTCCTCCAAAATCTGCTTTGAAGCTGTCTCAGCACTTGAAACCGTGTTTCTCCTTAAAGGAGCATAACTGGAGATGACAGTTTCCCGGCTGCTATGTGTCCCCCGGAAGACGAGGCGGATCCCGCAGCTTAAGTGCCCCTCTCGCCTTGTCTCTGCTGGTGAGTGCCACACCGCGGCTCGTCGTCGGGGGGGGGGGGGGGGGGGGGGGGGGGGGACAGGGCCTTCCTTCTGCAGCCGCGGACAACGGAGGCGCCTACATTGCAGCTCCGTGCTGTCGCCACGTTCGCTTCTCATTTGGAGAGACGTGCGCTTGATGGCTCTTACGCTCTATTAGAAGAGATCAGGCGTGACGAGGGTTATTAGACGGGACATCCCACGCCGACGGGCCGCGCCGTAACGAGTCGAGCAGCGCCGCTTCACATGCCGTCTCTCTGCGCCTTCACAACCCATTTGGCTCATCAGCCATACGTGACGGCATGACTTCATGTGAAAAATGTAGCAACTGGGGTTATATAGCCCTCTAAGCACTAGCAAACTCCTACATTTTGCATTAATGAACTGTATGATATGATGGCTTAAATAAACGACATCAATTTATATCTCTGAACCTCTTGCTGCAACTAACATCAGGACAGTGCAGCTGACTTAAGTGCTATTATGATTTTAACAAAAGCACTTGCTGTTGGCACTGACATTGCACCTCTCCACTGTGTTGCATATTAATGTGAGTACATGAAAACTGGTCTCTTTGAAGTCAGTCCCATCTCCAAAGTGTGGTTGACATGGTTCAGTTTTGTAACAAATTTCACAGTGCCTTTTTGACGAGGCTATTTCTGTATTGTTTTATATGCTGGGCATGTATGACATGGGAAGGAGAGGAGCCTAAAAAACAACAGCAGAATGATCAAAGAGGCAAGTTGTGGAAAGTTAAATGTACACCTACAACAAGCACAGAGCAGAACGAGGTGGATTATTTTGAAATTTCTCCCATTTCCTCCACATGAGAATGAGAGTGGCTGTTTGACTAACTGCGTCTGAGAGCACACACAGGAAGCCTTTGTTCAAATAAAGCATAACTATATGCACTGCAACAACAGCATTTGATATGTGCTGCTCAAACAAGTGAGAATGACTCTGGAGTCGTGGAGATGAAAGCAAAAGTGTGCTAGGACAGTCTTTCAATATCCCTCCCAGGCACGCGCACACACACACACACACACACACGCACACACACACACACACACACACACACACACACACACACACACACACACACACACACACACACACACACACACACACACACACACACACACACACACACACACACACACACACACACACACACACACACACACACATTGAAAAGTGCAGCTCAGCAAATCTAAATGCAGTGATTTTCTCTACCTCTCCGTGTCCCTTTTAAAATATTTTCACAATGATTAGTGGGGGCTACGCTACGCTACGCTCTACTGATGTGTGCGTCTCCGCCGGCTATTGGAGATGGAGTCC
>NC_085011.1:6253569-6258569 GCF_963854185.1 Sardina pilchardus | reverse complement strand
CAGTGTCCTCAAATAGCTCGTCCCAGCTGTGATACAGCATCTTTGAACTTTATATGATGCTTTGAGCACTGGACCATGATGGATGTTCAGGTCTATCCAGATCTAATACTGCTATGCCTCTCTCTCTCTCTCTCTCTCTCTCTCTCTCTCTCTCTCTCTCTCTCTCTCTCTCTCTCTCTCTTATCTCTCTCTGTCTCTCTCTCATTGTGCCATAGATATCACACCAGTGAAGAGCATGTTTGACTGAAGCTACAGTATGTCTCCTGAGCCCACAGTCAGCAACACTCAGGTAAGCCACATCATTGAGGCTCTCTCCACTTCTGTGATAGTAACCTGAGGTAAACCACCTGGTTAAAACGGTCTCAGCTGTTTTGATAGTAACTTGAGGTAAACCACCTGGTTAAAACTCTCTCAGTTTCTGTGATAGTAACCTGAGGTAAACCACCTGGTTAAAACTCTCTCAGTTTCTGTGATAGTAACCTGAGGTAAACCACCTGGTTAAAACTCTCTCAGTTTCTGTGATAGTAACCTGAGGTAAACCACCTGGTTAAAACTCTCTCAGTTTCTGTGATAGTAACCTGAGGTAAACCACCTGGTTAACCACTTCACTGAGGCTCTCTCAGCTGCTGTGAGAATATACTGAGGTAGGCAACCTCGTTAAGGCTTTCTCCTGTGATCATAAACTGTCTACATGATTGTGTACTGTATAATGTGGGCAACATTCGTGTCACTCCAGAGTGTTCATGAAATGAGGTTATGTGCTCTTCTGGCTGAGGTGCGGATCATTCACAGCTGGGAGAAAAATGATGATCACATCTGTTTATGACTGAGGATTATTGTTCAGTCCAGCATGGGTCAGTTGTGTGATTGGCTGTTTGTGGAGCGGATGTGTATTCATAATTACCTGATGGGGGGCGTAATTGAAATAGTGCAGCGGGTTAAAAGCTGTAAATGCAATGGGTCCACGGCAGAGCTGCTTAGATGCATTACACTGATACAGGGTGTCACTGGATCTGTGTCAAATGCTGTTAGCTTTTGTGTGTTATTTGTCTTGTTGTTGTATTGGTTTGTTTTGTTTTTGTTTGCGTGTCTCTGTGTGTGGATGTCCTTTGCACCTGCTTCCAGCTGGCACATGACCTCAGCACTATTTTGCAACACAGAACACCATTCCAGAGGGAGATTTGTGCGTGTGTGTGTGTTTATATGTGTGTGTGTGTGTGTGTGTGTGTGTGTCTGTGTGTGTGTGTGTGTGTGTTTTAGGGCTCGTGTGTGTGTGTGTGTGCGTGTGTATGTGTGTGCATGCATTTATGTGTGTGTATCTGTTTATCTATGTCTGCATACAACAGGAGTGTTGTAAAAGCAAAAGTGTTGATCCTTGAGCTGTTTTGCTTTGAGATATCACACAAAGGTGTACTAGCTTCACGTGGCACAGGTGAACATGGAATCGGTGGCTCACATGAAGCGAAACATCCAGAGCTGAACCAAATGCACCCCTCAGATCCCTCTTGTCTGCATTGCTCTCACTATCTCTGCATCAGGAAATGTGTTACGGTGCCACACACAGTAGATTTGGGGGTAGGGAGACATGCCTCCGTATCAGCAAAGGGATGCAATGCTTTTGAAATCTCACCACACACACACACACACACACACACACACACACACACACACACACACACACACACAGACACACAGACACACACACACACAGACACACACACACACACACACACACACACACACACACACACACACACACACACACACACACACACACACACACACACACACACACACACACAGAGAGACACACACACAAACACACACAGAGACTTTCTTTCATTTTATCTATTTCTCTCTCTCTCTGTATCTCTCTGCCTGTCTCTCATACAAACAAACAAACACACACGCGCACACACGCGCACACACACACACACACACACACACACACACACACACACACACACACATACACACACACACATACACACACACACACACACACACACACACACACACACCTGTCACATTGCACCAGCAGCGATATGAGCTGGGCGATAAGAGGCATCTCTTGGAAGCCTCTGAAGAGGAGGCAGAGGCAGAAAGCTGATGATGGTGGTGCTCTGGTGTGATGGTGTATTTCACAGCTGTCTTGTTTCTGAGTGGGAGAGCTCAAATGATTACTGCTAGGAGCTCACCTCTGCGCTTGGCTATGTGATGGCATAGTTGAGTGGCAAAGTTTGTCAGTTTGTGTGTGTGTGTGTGTGCGAGTTTGTGTGTGTGTGCGCGTGCAGTGTGTGTGTGTGTGTGTGTGTGTGTGTGTGTGTGTGTGTGTGTGTGTGCGCGTGTGTGCATGTGTCTGTATGTGTGTTTATGTGAGTGTGTAAGATATATTTTGTGTGTGTGTGTGCGCGTGCAGTGTGTGTGTGTAGAGAAAGAGATTGATGTGGAGGTGAAATTGTTTGTGTGTTTGCAGGCAGATATAAATGGCTGGTCTGTCCTTTTTATGCCCCAAATGCACCAACAGAGAATGATGTAGACTCGCCTCAGAGAGAGAGTGAAATAAAGAGAGAAAGAGAGAGAGAGAGAGAGAGAGAGAGAGAGAGAGAGAGAGAGAGAGAAAGAGAGAGAGAGAGAGAGAGCTTTTCAGAATTGTATGCTTTTGTGTGGAATGTGCTTTTTATGCGATTGTGTGGAGGGACTCAGTTTTGTTCTCGCTGTGATGGTACCAATTTCTCTTGTATGGATGTTATTATCTGTTCAAACAACAAAACAATCTGTCCCAGTGTCTGTGGTTTGGAAAGTAAACTCAAAATGTACGTGGTTTTACCACAAGTCAGATGGAATCAGGCAAATGTTGTATTTTCCTCGGCAGATGCAATTGTTTTGCCATCAAAGCATATTAAATTCTTCACATCCATACACTGCACTGAAAAAAGCCTTATGGTTGATTTCGCTACAGTGTCTAACTGGTCTTGTGTGCTTGCCAGCTTTGTTGCTGTGTACTCGTCTGCTTCCAGTTCCACATCCTTTAGCATTCTTCTTTCCACAGGCGTCCTCCATAGTATCTTCAAAGTCAGTCATTAGGTCAGCAACATGAGCAATGGTCTAACACTCAGAATATGACAGCGTGCATCATGGCATAGTAGTCAAAACAATACACTGGCCAACCTCGAGTTGCTTTTTTGACATCCATCAGCACTTTAGTTCTGGCCTTTGCTCAATTGCCCCATATAGTTTGAGTCTCTAGCCTACTTGCACAAATGGAATTCTTTGACGTTAAAGGGAGTTATTGACAGGAAGGTGGTGATGACCCACAAATGTACACACACACAGACCCACCCACACACCCACACACACACTCACACACACAGATGTGGACTGACATGGAAAGAAATTAGTTGTCTGTAAGTATAAGCAGTCTTGTGTAAAGGACACACTCCAGTGGATTTGAATGGACAGCGATAAGTCAGCTGTCTATCACTCCTGACACTATAGCTGCTCACAGTCACCCTGGGGACATGTTCAGCAGACTGCAGCGCACACACACACGCACATACACACACGCACACACGCACATACACACACACACACACACACACACACACACACACACTCGCACATATACCGGTATACTGTACGCACACACACATAGAATATATGCACACACACACACACACACACACGCGCACACACGCGCACACACACACATAGAATACATGCACACACACACACACACGCACACACACGCACACACACACACACACACACACACACACACACACACACATTATTTAAGCTTTCCTTTTATGGTAAAGTGCATTAATTTATTTGTATCAGTTGCATCTCTTCTCACTTACTCTGTGGCTTTCTGTGTCATCCTAATCTCCCTTTCTTTCTCTCTCTCTCTCTCTCTGTCTCTCTCTCCCTTCTTCCCTCTGTCCTCTCCTCTCCTCTCCTCTGCACCATTTCCCTCTGATCTTATCTCCACTCTCCATCTCCGGGATGTTATCTCCCCAGCTATAGACAGTAGCGATGAATTAATCCACAAAGATAGAGCAAAGCAGATAAAGACTGAGAGAAAAGAGAGGGATGGAGAAGGGAGAGAGAGAGAGAGAGATGCGGAGAGAAAGAGAGACCGATAGAGAGATAACCTCAGGCCTAATTCCTTCGTAATTGGGACGACATTGAGCTTAAGCTCACTATAACACTGGTCACAAGTGGTTTTCAGCTTGTTTTTTGCACACACAAACACAAACACAAACACAGACACAAGCTCCTTTTCCATCAGATTTTCAAGTGAATTAGCTTACATCGATTTTATTTTGAGCGACATAAGAGACTTCAAAAACGGTTTTCCATCAACAGAACGATTCTATTGAATTAAAATGATGTCATATTTAAAGTCCTGTATTAAAGCTAATTTTTCTGACACACTAGTTGGTTCTCCATCACCAATATAGCGAATTAGAATGTAGGGAATGGAACACTTTGGCGGTATGTGAAGCGAGAAGGAGACTCACAAACAGGCACAGACAGTGGGAATGCGTGTCAAAGCTAGCCTACAAGCTGACATTCATTCATCCTGTACATGCGTGGCATTCTCATGTCGCTTTTATACGTTTTCCATCATTTTTATGTTGACTTAACACTCGCTAAACCACCTCTGCTGAGCGAATTAACTTAGCGTGACAAACTCGACGTTTTAGCAATATAGATCTTTTTCCATCACATGTGTCACACCAACTTTTTGATGTGCATCATTTTTAAGCCAATTACGGATAAAGGGTTACAGACACAAATGCACACACACACACACACACACACACACACACACACACACACACACACACACACACACACAGACAAAGAGATGCACACTCAAACACATGTACGCATGCATATAGACCAACAACTCTGTCCCAATGGTAATTCTTGAAGCATCTATGATGTTTTATTCCTGCTGTGTGACAGACAATGGAACTCACAGGAACACAATG
>NC_085011.1:6236069-6238569 GCF_963854185.1 Sardina pilchardus | reverse complement strand
ACACACACATACACAAAGACTCACAGACACACATAGACTCTCTCTCTCTCTCTCTCTCTCTCTCTCTCTCTCTCACACACACACACACACACACACACTTACACACACAAGGAAAGAAAGAGAAATGGGCCCCACACACACACACACACACACACACACACACACACACACACACACACACACACACACAGAGAAACAGGGACACATGCATGTATACAACACACACACACACAGATGTACAGAGGTAACAGGAAGACGGGGGATGGACAACTTCATTATTGCCACTGACCATGATGACTCATGTACGCACTGGACATCAGCTGGAAGCATATATATCACACACACACACACACACACACACACACACACACAGCTCCTCTTCCAACACCAACACAAATACACTTAAATACACATACTCCTACACACCAACACACATTGACACCCCCCCCCCCCCCCCCCCCCCCCCCACACACACACACACACACACACACTCACTCTTTAGGTGCTGGTGTGTTCCGCGCACTGATGCACTGCGATCCCAAACGCCAGTGCTCTATACGGCTGCTTTTCTCCGCTGTGACCCTTGACCCCCGGCCTGTTGGGAGGGAGACGGCAACAGAGAGGGGGAATTAGCTGGTTGTCAGGGGGGGGGGGCTTAGCCCCGCGCCCCCCCCCACACTAACCCCCTCATGCACAGCCAGGCGCTGGCGGCTTAACCTGGCTTACATCGCACCCTCTCCTCTGCACTAACGCCGCAGAATTTTAATTACGCAGACATGTCAAACAGTCCTCCATTTGTGGGTTTAAGGAGGGGAGGGGAGGGGAGAGAGAGAGAGAGAGAGAGAGTGTGTGTGTGTGTGTGTGTGTGTGTGTGTGTGTGTGTGTGTGAGATAGAGAGAGTGCTTGTCTTGTTGAGTATGGAAGGATTGGCTGTATGCTTCTGTGCCTGTGATTTGCCAGTGTGTGTACTGGAGTCTACTTGTGTTTGTGTTTGTGTTAGGGTGTGTGTGTGTGTGTGTGCGTGCATGCAGAGACAGAAGCTGTGAGGGTATCTGCATGTCAGGAATACCAACCAGACGTGACCATGAGAACATGGAAGGATGTATTTTATTGACATTTCACGACCAAAACCAACTTCCACACTAAAACAACATGAGAGAGAGAGAGAGAGAGAGAGAGAGAGAGAGAGAGAGAGAGAGAGAGAGAGAGAGAGATAGAGAGAGAGAGAGAGAGAGAGACTCCTAGTAACCCATCCCTCCCAGCACCATCAGTGTAGACTACACCTCTCTCCATCTCCACATGGCTTTTCCTCAGATGGAGGGGGTGGAGGTGGACGTGTACTGTAGCACTCTCAGATGGAGGGGGGGTGGAGGTGGACGTGTAGCACTCTCAGATGGAGGGGGGATGGAGGTGGAGGTGGACGTGTAGCACTCTCAGATGGAGGGGGGGTGGATGTGGACGTGTAGCACTCTCAGATGGAGGTGGACGTGTAGCACTCTCAGATGGAGGGGGGATGGAGGTGGACGTGTACTGTAGCACTCTCAGATGGAGGGGGGGTGGATGTGGACGTGTAGCACTCTCAGATTGCCTGGCCTGCAGGCTGCCTGTGCTGGAGAGGCTGGGGTCGCTTCCAGCAGCCAGAGATGGAGCCAGCAGGCAGACAGACAGGCTGACAGGCAGGCCGGCAGACAAACTGACAGACAGACAGACAGGCAGACAAAGAGACAGGCAGACAGACAGGCAGACAAAGAGACAGGCAGACAGACAGACAGGCAGGCAGACATTGACAGACAGACAGTCTGACAGGCAGGCCAGCAGACAAACTGACGGACAGACAGACAGGCAGACAAAGAGACAGACAGACAGACAGGCAGGCAGGCAGACATAGACAGACAGACAGGCTGACAGGCAGGCCAGCAGACAAACTGACGGACAGACAGACATGCAGAAAAAGAGACAGACAGACAGACAGACATACAGACAGACAGACAGACATACAGACAGACAGACAGACAGGCTGACAGGCAGGCCGGCAGACAAACTGACAGACAGACAGACAGACAGACAGACAGGCAGACAAAGAGACAGGCAGACAGACAGACATACAGACAGACAGACAGACAGGCAGGCAGACAGAGACAGACAGACAGACAGACAGGCTGACAGGCAGGCCAGCAGACAAACTGACGGACAGACAGACAGGCAGACAAAGAGACAGGCAGACAGACAGACAGGCAGGCAGGCAGGCAGGCAGGTAAGGGGGCAGATAGGCAGAAAGTCAAGCAAGCCAGCAGACAGGTAGGCAGGTAGTCATGTAAGCCAGCAGACAGTTAGGCAGACAAGCATATAGGCACACAGACAGGCAGGCATTCAGACAGACAGGCTTATAGGCAGGCAGAATGGCAGACAGACAGGTATGCAGGCAGGCAGGCAGGCACTGATGGAGAGTTAACGTGACTGGAGAGATCTGGGGGATTGTTATGCAGATGGTGCAGAGAGG
>NC_085011.1:6228569-6231069 GCF_963854185.1 Sardina pilchardus | reverse complement strand
CTGAACCCTGTATTCCCTCTTAACGTGTCAGTGCGCTGTATGCTGACATTCTTGAAACAGTCCCGTCTACAATGGTTATAATGCATTAAAGGTCAAGTGACATGTTTTCTTGACACGTATAGATTGCAGTGGAATTGGGAAGTGCATTGGTGCCCGTGTAGAACATAGCAGAGGTTTCTCCCCCAGCCTTTGTGACTGCTGACCGATCGAAAAAAAAACAAAACCCCTCTCCTCACGACACAGCAAGCACCCTCAGGAGATGACTGAGGCAATTACCAGAAGGTCAGCAAAACGTCCCACAATCCCTTGCACACACGTACATGTGACATCTGGTTGCAACGGTCTCAGACGTGACCCACTTGACCTTTGAACTCTGCTTAAAGTCCGACGGCAGGTTATTGCTGAGGCTTCGTAACAAGGCGCCGCGTGGTTCGCTTAAAGCCAAAGGGGCTAATGACAGGCTTCAGGGCTCCTGGTGCATTTTGGGTAAACTGGCCCAGGCGTATCTGAAGCGAGATGAGAGCGTTCGTATGCACGACGGAAAGCTCCGAGCTCAGCGCACATTCCCCATCAGGTGATAAGAGACTCATGGGTAGTGATGCCTGAAATGATTTCAGAGACAGAGGGAGAGAAGAGAAGAGAACAGAGAGAGAGAGAGAGAAAGAAAAGAACAGAGAGAGAGAGAGGGGGAGAGAGAGAGAGATTGTGTGAGAGGAATTAAGACCTGGGAAGAGAGAGAAGTGGAGAGAGAGAGAGAAGTGGAGAGAGAGAGAGAGAGAAAGAGAGAGAGAGAGAGAGAGGCGGTTGTACGTGTTTCAATTTTCCAAGCCCTTGTTTTTCAGCAGATTACATTCAGTGCCATGCCGTTTAAGGGAGTGATGTTGCGATTGCCATGCGGCATAGTGTCTGTGTTTCCACTGCGGCGAGTGTGCAGAGCCGTGTTCCGCCGAACATTCCGCGTGCGGAACATTCCGTGGCCCCAGCGCTCCTGGCCTCCCTCTCACCTCGGTGACTCACGGCCTTCTGAGTGAATGGCCATGCCCTCTGTTCAGGCAAGGGCACCTACCCACCTCCGTTTCATAGAGCAGCGTTCAAAACACATCAGAGCAGATCTGCATGCTTGTTTCCTCTATGAGGCCATGCTGCTGCCGTGTACTCCTACAGTACCACTAGAGCAGGATACTCACTCCTGTGGTGGATCAGAGTGGGACCTGCTGCAGGGATGGATGGATCTATAGGAGGGATCATATGGATAGTAAGTAGAGGGCCTACAGAAGGGAAGGCCTACAGATTTAAGTTTGAGGAAAGTATACAGTACAAGCTGCAATTACGACTCTCTTTTTCTCTCTCTTTCTCTCTCTTTCTCTCTTTTTCTCTCTCTCCTCCCACCCATCCGTTTCTCTGTGCTGTTTTCTGTGACTCTGGATGTTGATGGTATTGACCTGCTGTCATAGTAACCAAGAGTACAGGGATGATAGTACACACACACACACACACACACACACACACACACACACACATGCACGCACATCATCATCTCCTGTTTGGCAGACATGCTTGAGTCCTCTGGAAGAACTGCATATTAAAAAATGGGAATATCGATTCTTCTGTGAATCCTCATCCATTCGGGTCCCCAGATCGGGTTGTATTTTCACTCAGCTGTGGATTTCTGCTGGTTTGCTGCTCAGAAAAGACATATTTCAGACAGCTAGTTGACATAATGCTCGGAATAATTGTCATTGCATTAGAGGAATATCATTCTAACGATATTAATTATCATAAAATATCGAATTGGTGGACAGACACCCCAGATACATTATGGGCCATAAAACTGTGTGGTCACCCATTTAATACTCATCCATCGGGTGCAACATATTTTAATGTATGACTTTGATTTATGACCAGTTGTTGAATAAATCTCTATAATAACATGACCTGACCCCTAGCTCCTAGAGTTTCTCCCTCTAGCCAGAGCCTAGACACCAACACTCAGCCATGGTGTTGTTAAAGCAGCAGTGTGGAGATGTTTGGGTTTAAAATATCTAAAAATAGCAAGAGAATGATAAGAAACAGTGGTTCTGCCGTCATGTTAAAAATGCCTGTGCTCTGTATTGTCGTCCAGATATTCACGCAAGTTAGCATGCAAGCCAGGCAGTGCCGGATCGGCTCTCTTGCCATACCATGTTGTACTGTACATAAATACAGTGCAAGTGTGCACTCTTATTTTTCAAAGTATATTTTTGGGCATCTTATGCCTTTTGCCTTTATTGATAGGACAGTGAAGAGAGACAGGAAGTGTATGGGCAAGAGAGCAGGGATGAGATCTGGAAAGGACCACGAGGGGGGGGGGGGTCCTTGCCCCCAGCTGGGGCTAACTGTGCACTGTTCCACCCTACTGTACTGTACTGTACATTCAAGGCAAGCCCAAGCCTTCAGAATCCTCCTCTGACCTCCGAGAGAACAGAAGGCAGAATCAGACCCATCTGCTTACATCACAGTG
>NC_085011.1:6191069-6218569 GCF_963854185.1 Sardina pilchardus | reverse complement strand
GAAAAACAAGTGCAGAAGAGATAATTGGAGTAGAGAGGAGTACAGGTAGAGAGGAGAAAAGACACGAGAGGAGAGGAGAAGACAAGAGATGAGAGGAGGAGAGAGGAGAAGAGAAGAGATGATAGAGAATAGAGGAGAGGAGGACAGAGAATGAGAGAGGAGAGAGGGGGAGTGAAGTGGAGTGGGGAAGAGAGGAGAAGAAAGGAGAGAAAAGAGGAGGAATGATAAGAGGAGGGAGGGAAAGGCCATGCTGTTCACCCCTGCTGCTTTACCAATGACTGTGACCTTAGCATGCATCAGCGCTCTGCTAAAGGTTCCTAGCCCTCCCCTTCATCCACTCTACACACACACACACACATTGCTCATCCTCATCCATCAAACATACAGTATATCGTCAGATATACACAGCTGGATCTGCGATTTCAGACTGATCTTGGAGAAAGAAGTGGTAGCTTTTCCCCTGAGGTTATGCCTCACTATTATGCTGTAGATTTCCCCCCATCTCCTCTATTGTTTGTGTCAGATTATCATGTATTTTGCTGTTCTGTGTCTTTTGCAAAGGGAACTTGTCATGGTGGAGGGCTGCATGAATAGAAATGTTGTTATCGGGAATATGTTATTATTATTGGGCAGAAGAACACATTTTTGCAGAAGCCCTGTCATCCAGCTGGGTGTCATGGTAACTGGAATCCCACCGTTTTGTCCTTAACTCTCAGGCCCCCGCTTTAGATTCCTCCCCTGGAAAAGAAAGTCTTCTTTCACAGTAATGAGAGAGACAGAGAGAGACAGAGAGAGAGAGAGAGAGAGAGAGAGAGAGAGAGAGAGAGAGAGAGAGTGTGAGAGAGATGGAGACACACACACACACACAGAGATAGAGAGAGAGAAAGGCTTACCCCTTGGTCACATTAGCTACAAGAGACAGGCAACTCCAGCAACTTGCTGCTGAGTGGGTGTTTCTAGCTTGTATTTAGTGGCTTGCTACTGTATAACGTGCCGCACCTCAAATGTACTTTTTGGTAATAGTTAGATTAGGTTTTACATTTAATAGTGCTTATCTCTGGCTAACTTTACCAAATGTAGGGGCAAAACGCCTGAACTTATTTGTTTATAGATGTTTATGAATGATCTCCACCATCTTGGATAATTTGTAGTTTAAAGCAATGCAAGTCGTGCTGCTTTCACTTACTGTAGACTGGTAGTTAGTGTCACATCGCTCTGTATTTGCATAAAATAGACTTCTCTGTCTATTTTGGCCCTGCTTAGTAGGCAACATGATGACCACTAGGGTCTTGGTGCTGTAAAATGGCAACTCTGATTGACACTGATGACAGCTGGTCACGTTGCCTCTGCCTCTTGTAGCGAATATGATCAAGCGGTTAAACCAGAGAGGGTTAAAGCGGAGCGAGAGGCGCAAACGTTCGATCATTTCCACGTTCTGTCTTCACAAGGGGCAGGGGGGCTAAATCCCCCTTTAAGCAGACCTGCTAACATTCGAACTGAACTGCCTGCCGATCTGATATCGATATCGAGATCGATATCCCACTATGACGTCTTTGCAACACGCCTCTTTAAGCAGACAGGAACTGTTCGAATTTTGCTTCCATAGAGATGCATTTACGTTGCTCTATCTTGTCAGTAATGAAGGATCTTTGGTTAAACTTCCTCTATTACACCAATACTTCACTAAGTAGGCGTACTAATCACATGTTGGTGTATTGAGATGGCAACTAAGCGTGGTTTGTGTTTAAGGCATAGGCTGTGTGAAGGGTTAAATTAAAGCTTTAAAACGATGCATCACTGACTCAGCTGTGAGCCATGCTGAGGCATTGTTACTTGTTTGGTCATTGTGTTGTGAATGTGTTCCTGCCTGGAGAGTTTATTGGCAAGTGTGATTGAATGAGGCTGTATGAGTCGGTTTGAAGGTTTTGGTGCTTCAAGCTGTAAATCAGTCAAGAAAACTGCACACAGATTTTAGAAGAAGGGAACTTAGCGTTGAGAAATGACTTGTATTGAAGAATGTTGACCCATAAAGCATGCTCTCCCTACGTCTCAGCAATAAGCACAGAGAACGAGTTCTCTCATTCTTTCTCTTAGATCAGTTCAATTTAATTCTGTTTATTCATGGCCATTTTAGAGGAGATTGTGTTGCTGAAGCACATAGCTCTCTCTGTCTCTCCCCCTCTCTCTCTCTGGAGGGTGAAGGTGATCTGACATTTCTCTTTTCTTTCCACCCATCTTCCTTTCACTTAAAATACTCCACTTCAGAAACAGGTAAAAGGATGCATAGAGTCAAGGAAAGAAGAGAGAGAGGGACGGAGAGAGAGAGAATAAGTGAGAGAAGGAGGGAGAGCGTGAAAACTACCTGCATCTGACAATTGGTCTCATGCTTTCTGTGCATGCTGGTGGCAGTGGGCTGTCAAATGGAGCCCCCACACTTGCACACACACACACACACACACACACACACACACACACACACACACACACACACACACACACACACACACACACACACACACACACTGCACTGAGGCTGAGGACTCTGGAGGATAGCAGAGCCAAGCCCAGTCAGTCAGCGGAGACCACAAGGAGAGAGAGAGAGAGAGAGAGAGAGAGAGAGAGAGAGAGAGAGAGAGAGAGGGAGAGAGAGAGAGAGAGGGAGGGAAGGAGAGAGAGAGAGAGAGAGAGAGAGAGAGAGAGAGAGAGAGAGAGAGAGAGAGAGAGAGAGAGAGAGAGAGGGAGAGATTAAAGAGCCCTGAACACAGTGCTCAGTGCTCAGACAGGCCGCTAGAAGCTGATGAAATTCCACTCACATCCATCGTCTTCAGGCGTCATAAAGGAGCCTTAGTCCTGTGCACACAAACATGTCCACACAGATAGAGGGGCACACACACACTCGCGCATGCACGCACGCACGCACGCACGCGCACACACACACACAACACACACAGACACCAACACACACCGAGGCTCTCAGAGTGTACAGGCTAATTTGGTGTGTGTACGACAGTGAGCCAGCAGAACAGGTGATGACTAAATCTGACAATTGTCTTACATCATCAAACAAATCTCTGAATGTGCTACTCTCCGCTGTGCAGGTCTCAGAGTAAATAACATCTCTCCCCCTCGATCTGTCTCTTCTCCTCTGACTCTCTCTTCTTCTCTCTTGGGTGCAGCCAAAACATCCTTTACTTTCCTGCTCTCCCTTTCTGCCTCTCTTTCATTTGCTGTCTTTGACTCTCACTTAATTACAGTACACACTCTTAACAGGAATGTGTTGAAAACAACATACAGTAGGCTATCTCTGTGTCCAGATAGGGACAACACAGTTTGTGTTATTTTCAACACATTGCTTTTGTTATTTGTTACACAGTGTGTGTTGAAAATAACACATCTCTGTGTCCAGGTAGGCACAACACAGTTTGTGTTGTTTCCAACACATTCGTTTTAAGAGTGCAGAAAAAAAAACCTTTACTTTCTGCTTACTCTCTCCCTCTCTCTGAAAGGTATGCTACATGTCATGGTCAGATAGTTCAGGCTGTTATATTGGCATTTCTGTAGAAATATGATGTTCATCCCATCATTCAGAGTGTTACGCTGCTGAAGCTCTTTTTGCCACAAGTGTAGGACGACCAGATTTCTTGAAACTAAAACTGGGGCACTTTATGTGTGATTTAACGTTAGACTAACCGTTAGGAGATAAGATGCATTGCAACAATGTTTACAGAGATACATTGTAATGTTGGCTGCAAAGATTAGCAAACTGCTATGATTGACTGACACGCACACACACACACACACACACACACACACACACACACACACACACACACACACACACACACACACACACACACACACACACACACGTATTATATTGAAATCATACGGTGGACGTTTTAGACTTAGTGATCAATTTATAATAAGACCACGTCGGCTAGGCAATCAGTTATAACTTTAACAGTGGTTGGTGTAAACCGTGACATTTTCGTGCCCTGACAGACTAAACCAGACATCTGGTCACCTTACACACACAAAGCACTCAGCCAGCCTCCACAGGCCTGGGCTCACACAGTGACTGCTAGCCATTGTCAAGGCAAATCATCTCGACTGTGTCTCGTGGTTAATTGTTTTTCTGTGATATTGTAAGGATCACTGATGATGTGCACAGCTTCTATTTGTCTTCAGACACATTCCTCTCCTCTCTCTCTTTCTCTTTCCCTCACTCTCTCTCTTTCTCTGTCCCTCACTCTCTCTCTCTCTTTCTCTTTCTACTCCTCTCCCTTCTATTTGTACTCTGTTTCTCTCTGTCCTTTGTCGGGACAGGGAAAGGAACGTTAGTGCTCTGTGTGTTGTATTAGTGTCATCATGTGAGGGTAATGCTCTAATGAATGCCTTCCCCTCACTCTGCCCACAGGCCTTGAGGATCGAGTGAAGATGCGGAGGCCGTGGCTGTGGGTATGGCTGGGCATCGGCGTCAGCCTCCTCTCTCCACTCTCCCTTGTCTGGGCCCAGGACACCGAAGGTGAGTCTGCGCTGCCTACAGTACCTGCATGAGGAGTGGGCACCCAGGGACGGGGTTGTTGATAACATGCCTTTCATTAGGGGCACTGTCACATACATCTACAGCCTCCTGACTACCAGAGGTTCGTTTTGTCCTCTCTAGAGGACATCTGTAAACTTGATTATCTCCCAGACCATGCATGCTACTGACCTAACTCACCCTTTCATTCTCTATAGAGGACATTCAGGACTTTTAATTGATACCAAATGTATGGGGGTGGGGTTTTGGGAACTTCCTCTTTTTTTCTTGTAATGTCATGGGTCAAATTGACCCAATTTTCCCAAAGTTCCCAAAACCCCACCCCCATATATTTGATATTAATTCAAAGCCCTGGATGTCCTCTTTAGAACAAAAGAAGTTAGCTCAGTAGTATGTATGGTGGGGGAGATATTCAAGTTTAGAAAGGTCCTCTAGAGAGGACAAAAATTAACTGCTGGTAGTCAGGAGGCTACAGAGCTACTGGAACAATAGTCTTCCTCAGGAGCCCTCTCATTCGGCTGTGTTCTGATGAATTATCCTGCTCAGTGAAGTGTTCTAAAACATGTCACAGCCCGTTGCAAAAACAACTTCACATTTGAAGGTTTGACTATAAACACCGTATGCTACCTTGAGTTTTATAATTATTCTATTATTCTATGAAATGACACCTGCTGTTTTCAAACAT
Source organism: Sardina pilchardus (assembly GCF_963854185.1). NCBI lineage: Eukaryota > Metazoa > Chordata > Actinopteri > Clupeiformes > Clupeidae > Sardina > Sardina pilchardus. The sequence goes on along the minus strand of NC_085011.1, from coordinate 6,213,341 downwards.
CAAGTGAAAGTGAAAGAAGACTGTAGATTCGTGAAAATAATGTATTAGCCTGTGCAGTGAGTAGGCTACAGTGATTTCCTGTGTATTAGCTGCATTTTGTATAAGCTGCACGACAGTGATTAAATGCAAGTTAGAATAAACAAAACCATATTAATACCATATTAACTGCCCCGTGTATTTACCTCATAGCTGAAGATATTTAGCAAAATCAATGTATAAGCCGTGGCTAATAGTTTGGAAATTTTGGTAAGCCTCTCCTCTGATGTCTCAAGAGATGGGCTAGTGAAAGACGCTAACGCCCTTAGCTTTTAGCTTCCTTGCTAGCTCGCCAACCTTCCAGGCCAAAGTGCTGCACGTTTGTGGCTTTGTGCCTGGTACTGGACCACGTACGCAACACAGTTTGCTAGAGCTAATGCCCCTCTCTATCTTCATAAAACTCCTGATCACTCAGCTCTTGTGAGAGTCTCTCCTCTCCTAGCACTGCACTACCAACAACTGGACATGCTTAATTGCTTACACTTGCCAATTGACTATCCCTCTTCTGCTTCCCTTGACTTAACTCTGCTAGAGCGGTCACTCGATTCTCTGCGAGTAGTACTTATTGCTGCACTAACCTGCACTGTACCGTGATTGTTTCCCTCACTCTAAGACACTTTGGATAAAAGTGTCAGCTAAGTGGCTGAATGTAAATGTAAGGGAATGGTAGCCTAGCTGTCACTGGGAACACACTTTCACGGTAGCCTACTGCTCGCTGACACTGGTAGTCTTGAGCTACTGTAACATTAGCCGGCCGATTCCGAGCTGTGCAGTGAGTACAGTAAGTAATCCTCACTCCCCGCCACCTCACAGGGAGAGACGCGCTTGCGACAGATGTTACCCCCCGCGGGGTATTAGCCTACTTGCTAGCGCTCTCCTGTCTCCCTCAGAGGTTGTGAGACTGGAGTGTGCCGTGGGACTGTGCTGTCAAACAATGCAGGCCACACTGAGAGTGTTTTGATTTTGATTTACATTTACATGTATTCAATTAGCAGACAAATGTCTTTTATCCGAAGACATTCCATCTACAATGCAGTGGAGACCTTAAGTATAGCAATTAATACTACATCAATCAATAGTATTACAAGAGTGATTTGATTGAATCGTTTTGTAGAAGTGGTCTCAGGGTCCCATGTCTCTGTGTCACATGGGGTGTAAGGAAGAAAATAAAATGTTTTTGCCGTATGGGGTTTTGAGGTTGTGGCTTGCTCAGCAAAGCATGATGAGGAGACAGGATGTCCAGAAGTGCAGAGATGGGGTGCACATTGATGGCATGCTTGTGCTCCTTGGAAGGTCGCAGCAATGTGGAGCTGGGAGTGTGTGATTGTGTGGCTTTGTGTGTGTCTGGAGGACTTTGCACTGACTTGCTGACTTGCTTTTTGCTCACGTCCTTGTGCCTCTTGTCACAAAAGGAATGTATTGACATAAACACAAACCTATGCACAAAGACAAACACAATCCCTCTCTCTCTCACACACTCTCTTCCCCTCCCTTTCTGTTGCTTTGCCTTTCTTCGTTTGTGTGTGTGTGTGTGTGTGTGTGTGTGTGTGAGAGAGAGAGAGCGAGAGAGAGAGCGAGAGAGAGAGAGAGAGAGAGAGAGAGAGAGAGAGAGAGAGAGAGAGAGAGAGAGAGAGAGAGAGAGGAGAGAGAGAGAGAGCAGATACAAAATATGCAAATGTGCAGTGTATAGAGCAGAAGCCCGCAGAAAGGGATAGTGTCACCCAGCGCTGAACTCCACATGCTTATCAGAGCCCTTTGAATGGTCTTATCCTAGTCGTTTGTTGGCACATTTTCTTAACATTAGCGTTCATTTTAGAGCTTGTTTAATAGTCTGTCAGGAAAATGCAATAACATAATTTTGAAATATTGTTTCAAGTGACTGGTTGCTCTAAAGAGGGTCACACATGTTCTTGCCTTCTGAAACAGTTTGGTGTCCAGATGAATGAAACTCACTGATATTGTGTGTTTTTCAGCGTAGTGCTTCTCAAGGACAGTTAGATATGAAAACAAGAATTCATAATGGTCAGAGGATGTATGAAAAGAATGAGTGCATTTAACAAGGAGAGTGAGAGAGAAGCGATAGAGTGTGGGGGTGGGAGTGGGGATAGTGACACCAATAACACAAGAATAAAGCATAGTTAAAGAAAAAAAGATTCTGAGTCGTCTCTATTCAGCAGAAAAGATCTGTTGTCTGCCAAAACTCCCTCCTAAACCTTTACTGCCTGGTAAAAGTCCTTCCAGATCTTTCTTTTCTTGCCTTGTGTGAGCTGGGCCAGAGTCCACATGCATTATTGGTCAGACAAAACACCCAACTCGGTCATATCGATGGATTGACTTACACGTTCTAGCTGGCCCGATATCCCACTTGCGCTCCCATCGAAGGATCGTCCTCTTCAAGTCCAAGTGAACCTGTTTAAAGTTTAAATGAGCTCATGATGTTTTACATGCCGGTTGTGGATAGTGGGTGGTAGTGGGTCTGGATGTTGGAGCTCGTACTCTGTTGGCTGACCGGAGTGACCGGAGGCGCTGTGTTATCCGTTTAGCAGATGTTCTCTGGCCTGGCCAGGATGTCTGAGCTCGGTGTTCCCAGAGAGCATAGCAGGAATGTGGACAGAGCTCCGGGCAGCATTCCACACTCCTTCACACTGACCAACATGGAAGCATTCTAGATGATCATCACGCGAGCCTCGTAATGAGGTTGCTAATAGTGTGCAGACTCAGAGCAGCCAAGAAGGTAAACGGAGGAGGCTACGTTGATGAATTTGAGGAAATTCTGTTTTCTTTTGTTGAAGAAAAAGGAATTATGTTTCATGTATTAGATTCTTCAGAATAGCTTCCATTTAACTACTACTTTCAGCCACTGCAAAGAAGCATGTGTGTCTTTCAGCAAGACTTTACCGTGATGTGGTGTGCGTGCGTGCGTGCGTGCGTGCGTGTGTGCGTGCATGCGTGTCTGTTCGGAGCGTTGGAGTGTGTTTGGATAATGAATCCTGTATGCAGGTGACCTAGGAGGTGGAGGAGAGGACATCCCTGTAGTCCTATCATAGGTACAGTACAACCACTACAGGCTGCCCGCTCTCAATCCAATCAACCTCTAATCCTGGCCTTCTCTCCCCTCTCCCTCCCTCTCTCTTTCTCTCTCTCTCTCTCTCTCTCTCTCTCTCTCTCTCTTTCTCATAATGATCCTCTCTCTCTTTCTGTTTCTGTCCCTCTCTCTTGTGATCTTCCTCTCTGTTCCTCCCCCAACCTCTCTCTCTCACTCTCTCGTGAATCATCTTCCCTCTCTCTCTCTCTTTCTCTCTATCTCTCTCTTTTTCTCTCTCTCCTCTGGTCCTCCCTCTCTCCTCTCTCCTCTGCTTTGTGAGACAAGTCATATTGAGGGTATGTGTGTGACAGAGAGGAGGGTTTGTCCTCACGCACACCCACCGTATTGGGGTCTTTCTGGGCCCCTGATGTTGTGGGTGTGTGTGTAAAGACTAGCGGCGAGTGAACGGCAGGCGATGACTGTGCCAATCCTCGGTTTCCCCACGTCGCCGAGCTCAGAAATCCCCCGGGATGGCATCGCACGCTCACGCAGCACACGGCACCGTGCTGCGCCTGCCGAGCAACACTCGTGCGAGGGAGCTTCTGGAAGATGAGGATGCATATTTCTGTGAGCGCTAACGCCGCACTTGCTGAGTCTTCAGCCTTTTCTTCACAACTCAGACCAGGTGTCCCCGCAGCTGGCGTCCGGCTGAGACTGGCCTTCAAAGCGCCGTGGCGTGCACACACGCAAAATCATTGTCAAGCACGAACGCCTGTCTATCCATAGGGTCAATCACATCTAGCTTCAGTGTGAAGTCTGGACAGCTGTTTCACACAGCCTCCGTCTAGACCTGATGCACCTTTTGAAACTGTGAGTTAGAGGTGAAAGTGGAGGTTCGTATAATAAACTTTAATGCTCGTTCCGTCTGTGACCTACTGCATCTATAGCTGTGCGATGTTTTTTACAAAACAGTATTACGTATTAAAGGTAGGTAGGTAGGTACTTTTATTTATATAGCGCATTTAATGTGCACTGAGTGCAACCCAAAGCGCTTTACACACAGAGACAGTGCCGAAACGGAGTGGCGTAGTCGCCAGCGTACCCATGACAACACAACAAACAAATTCACAAAATAACAAAACACAAGATGCCGGACGGAGTGGCGTAATCGCCAGCGTACCCGTGACACCAAGACATGTAAGACAGACAAACAAACACAAATCAAATAAATAAATAATAAAAGCAAACAAAATGAGAAAAGTCCACGCCAACTTAGTCCAAATTGACTGCATCAGTAGACGGCCGAGAAAGGTCCCAGCTTTATGTTTGTGTTATGAGGCCACTGTTTGCCTTTGTTTATGTGTAAAGTGTAATGGATTTGAAGCTAAGCAGCGCTAAAGCCGCGGCGTGGTTCGGGATGTGGACAGTCGGGGTTAACAGTGTTTACTGTTGTTCTGGCTCTGCACCTGTTTGGCCCGTCCTGAACAAACACACCGTTTTATGTTCCATCGCTGAGCACAGATTGGATTTTCCAGTTTGTTGCTCTTTGCACAGACTGGGATTTATGTGTTTCCTAACAGTGACGCATTTGGTGAAGATGACACGCCACAGTCGCCAGGACAACCTCCTGTTCTTATCCCACTCCGACTGGGAATCCTATTTCAGGCAATTCCCTCCGTAATTCCTTTTTCTCAAATACCCAGTGGCCACAACACATAAGCACACACACACACACACACACACACACACACACACACACACACACACACACACACACACACACACTCTCTCTCACACACACACACACACACACACACACACACACACACATACACACACACACAGAGATCATAATCTTAAATTACTGTAGTCCAAAGATAATTGTCTGTTTAGTAGGGCCTACACTGTAAAAAAAAAAAGTTTTTTAGCTGAGATTTACCGTAAAAAAATACGGTTATATACTCTATTTTTAATAATAAGAGGATATACCTGTAAAATACGGTAAAATCAGCTTTTTCAAGAAGACTGCCGTAAAAGTACGGACAAGGTCTTTAATGTTTAAATGAGAAGAATCCACCGTTTTTTAACACAATTGTAGCATTTTAAAATGGTTTGGACTTTTTATTTAGTTGTAATCAGTGTAAAAATACTGTGAAATTTGTTTTAGTTTTTTAACCATGACTGCTAACTTGCTAATGTTATGGTATAGGCTCAAACAGCATTTCAAACGTGTTTTGGGATTACAAATACTGCTTTCAAACTAAATGTACAGCATTTATTTCTCACTAGTGGTCACAAAATCCAAGCATAAAAAGTCTAACAAATCACGTTTATCTTATTGGCACCATTTTTATTTATTTATTTTGAGCGATGACTTTGCTCATTAGCATAACTGCAATTTGATTGGCTGGCCCTCACGTTTCATTCAAAATGTTGTTGGGGGAGGGGGAAGGGAGTTCGCTTGAACGACCGTTACTTTTTTCTTCACGGCACTCGCTCACCAAGTGAAGTGATGCAGCAACTTTCAACAGAGGAGCTTTTGAAGTCTGAGAAACACGTGTGCAGGATGGAATAATCTTTGTGAAAGAGGAGGCACAGCTATCCAGAGGTAAGGTTGAGTAAAAATGTAAGGAAATTAGGGTGGTAATAAAACTGTCAACTGCAAATGATTGCTAGCTAACATTATATCGATAAGTAGCAGGTTAGCTGCTGCTAACAACCTAGTGCTAGCTCATGAAAGCCATCAATTTTGATATTTCAAAGGGTGTTCACATGCCTTCAATAATGCATGACTATCATAATTAAGATTAAGGAGGAGGACTCTGTTGTGTGCTTTACCTATCTTTGTCCTTGTATTTGTATAACCCAATAGGCATTGTTTAGCTAACTAGCATAGCACATCATTTTTAGCATCGGGCTATTAGCAGCTAAACGTATCCAGAATGGCTTGTTGTGGTAACTGCAGATTAAACAATCTGGTAAGCATCATTATGTTTATGTGAACATTATTTTGTTGTCTATGTTAACCAGTTTATCATTTCATTGTTGCTGTAATGTGCTTCATGCAATACAGAGAAAAATAGGTAGAGGTCTGTTTGTATAATACAGCTTTATTCAACAACCTAATGTTTATTCTTCTGTCCCTCCAATGTAGAATATGAGCAGAATAAGTGCTAACAACAAAAGTACCTGGGATCTAATGGCTATGTAAGTCAACACAACATTTTATCTAAATACTTGCAGTATTTTTCTTATTAATGTTAAGTTACACATATGTATTGCATTCTTAAATGACTTGTATTAAATGCTATTATGTTTGCTTTATCAAAGAGTAATGTCATTCATATTGGTTGGTATTTTGTGTAATTGTATTGTTCTCTTGCATATGGCATCTGTCTCTCAATCACATATTGAAAGCAGATCATTCATGGAGACGAGGCGAACAAAGGAATGAGGAGGAGTTTGGAAGAGTTGTACAGTCCACAGAACTTGCAAGTTGCAATAACTATCTATGACAGGTGAGCGTCAGTGTATTAGACAAGGTATTTTAGCGCCCATTCAGACCTTCAACATGGCATGTGCATTGCGTGTCTGTTCCGTGGCTGCTGCATTGTGTTTTATCTGTGCATTAATACCAGAAATGTCGTAGCGTTGTTGCAGGCAGTCTGCCTATTAAAGCATCTTTTGACTGTCTCTTTTGAATGGGAATGTTTTTCACACATTTGCTTATTGCTTGAAAAATACGCGGCAGTCCTATTTCTAGAATACACATGTTTTCAGTGTGGTTCAAGACACATCTGAGACATGTGTATCACGCAGGCAGTATGCATGCTCTAACCTGTTTACATCGGTGGCAAAATCAAAACGGACAGGTAATGCAGCTGACACGCAGTCGCCATGTTTGCAGTCTAAATAGGCCCTTGCACAATCTGTCTGAGACCGTTCATTTGTGTGGTTGGAAAATCCTAATTCTGAAGTTTGTGTCTACATTTTATTGCTTCCAACAGATATCTTACCACTGCTGTCATAGGCGCCGTGGACACCACTACTCTTGAATGTAAGATACTGTATGAGAACGTCCTGTTGATCAAGTAAGGTCCAGAAGTTGAAGAGGGGCCTCCATTGTCTACTTAAACTTTATTGTGCACCCTCTCCTGAACAATATGCTGGCTTTCGCTAGAGTTTGACATTGAATCTTGGTGTATTTGTAGGCTCTTCTTTTTTTAAAAGCACATAATATTCCACTCAATTGTAGGGGTTGGGACATGTTTCTGATTGTCTTAATAATGGGTTGATCTGTGCACTCCATTTTGAGCTACACCGAGCAGCAAAGTGGTTTCATTTAGTTAATTCAGGTTATGGTCTTCAATTTCAATGATGGGAGAAAGCAGTTCAAACCCAAGCTACAAATGATCTGGAGTGAAGTTAACAGGTTTTGTAGATTGCCTTAATAATAATAATTTGGCTTGCATTGCCTAAAACTGTTCAATCACATAGTTTTATATTGAATGAATCTATTCATTCATGAGTGTTTAGATGAGTTTAGTGTGTTAAAACCAAATGAAAAGGTTGAAGGCAATCATTTTCCTGAAATGAATTGAATAGCTACAACAAAGTTTTAAGTTGTCACAACAAGAATGGTTGAAGTAGTTTCAAGTCATCGTTCTTCTCAAACATTTTGAGGGATATTTTGTTTTACAATGCACTGTAAATTAGTTGGAAACTGTAGAAATGCAATGCCTCATTTGATGTTAGAATAAACGTATAACTGTTGGAACTAACTGATGGTGTATTGTTATGATGTTGTTTTTTATTATGGTATAGGTTTGATCATGTATGTAACATGTCTAAAATAAGAGAAAATAGAATAAGAATAGTAAAAAACACATTAAAATGTACAGCAGCAAAAAAAAAAATCTTCCCCGTAAAAAAAAAAATCGCTAAAAAAACGGTCAAAGGCACGGCAGCAAAAGTTGCCAACCAGTTACCGTAAAGTTATGGTGAAATACCATACAAGGAATTGCCGTAAAATTATGGCTTTTCCCCGTGTATATTGATTCTAATTTCACGGCCAATTGTAGTAAATTCACACAATTTCTTTGTAATTTTACTGCAATTTGGCCGTAAAATTACGGTCAATATACACGGGGGAAAGCCATAGTTTTACGGCAATTTCGTGTATGGTATTTTACCATAATTTTACGGTAACTGGTTGGCAACTTTTGCTGCCGTGCCTTTTACCGTTTTTTTACTGATTTTTTTTTTACAGTATATGTATTTTTTATTGATTGTAAATTCATGTCCTTAAATACACTCTCTTCTCTCTCTCTTTCACTCTCCCTCCCTCTCTCTCTCTCTCACACACACACACACACACACACACACACACACTGAAATCTCACACCACTTTTGCCGGTTTAAATGTCACAGGCGGATATAAATGGCAGCAGCATTCATAAGAAATTATGAGGTTGAATGCTGGAGTGTTAAAGTTCAGGTCTGCTGGAGAGGCCCACTCGTAGCTCCCGCTGTCCCCCCGCCCACCAGCTCCTCCGTCATTTAGCACTTATCCACCGACCCCACACGAGGTGAGAGGAATTGCTGGAAATCCCTCACTCTTGTCTGGGGGCGACAGTTTTGTGGATATACTGTATGCACGCGACTGTGCTTAACCAGCTTATGCTAGATTTACATTTTGACTGTAAAGAACAAACACACTGTCCCACATTATCCCTTTGGTCAGAATATCTGATGCCAATGCGTAAATGGCACAGTGTCTTGCCTAAAGATGTTTGGATGTTCAGAAGAATTCAGCTCAGTTCCTGTGAAAACCCATCTAGCCAATTCTATGGTTGGAAAGCCTTACAAAGCACTGTTTAACAGTCCGTGAGAGCCATTTTCAATGTTTGCTAAAAGAAAAATGATGCTATTTATTATTTCTTCTAACTCAAACTCATTGGCCTTGGCTCATTTTATGTGAAGAACATAAAGAATAAGTTATTTTCAATGATTGCACACAGTACATCCCCACATTCTATTGCATATGAGGTGTTCGGGTCTACTGGACCCGAGTGTAATAATTGTACTGTAGCTGCTACACATCTTGACTGTGTCCTTATCCTAATTGAGCCTGCTGTGTGTGTGTGTGTGTGTGTGTGTGCACATGCGTGCATGCGTGCATGCGTGCGTGTGTCTCTGCATGTGTGCGTAGGTACCTGTGTGCCGGATTGCTGTCTTACTCCACCTGCTATTCCCACACAAAGTAGCAAAATTGTTACATTTCAATCACTTTCAGCTGTTCTGATTCAGTTCTAAGAAATAAGCACCAATAATGATCAAAAATCTATTTTCTACCTTTTTTAAATTGGATTTTTTTCATTAATCTCACAAACAATGAAAATGATCATATAACCACAGGGGTAAATGGCAAATACTCTATGAACCATAAATTACGTCTACAGTATATCATTGGAAATTAAACTGACATTTGCTAAGTATTTTTACTGTTATGGCTGTATTGATTTAAAAGCCTAATACTGTGGTGGATCTACCAGACCCTGGAACATCTGTTGGGTAACACCTTACAAGGGTTAACTGTAGTACGCACCATTTTACTATAATCGCTGTTTCACTGTAATCCTCCACTCAGTGTCTGCTGACGTATATACCTCCTCGCAAACCAAAAGCTACTATTTGTTTCCCATCGAGATGAATTGTACATATTTTTAAATACATCCTTTTTTGCCTTCATCACTTCCCTAATTACAGTAACCAGGAAGCCTTTCTCTGCAGGTGAGATCAAAGCTGTCCCAGTGTGGAAATACTCCAGCTCTCATATACAGGGTGGGTAGTCGAGTCAAGCTGTCAGTTTGGAATAACAAAGACAAACCCAAAAATGGAAGAGCATTTTTTTTTAGGCTGGGGTGGGGGGGGGGGGGGTAGAGGTGTCACACACAGCAGTGAGAGGGATGAGAGGAGAGGGGGAGTCTGTCAGGGAGATTCATCAGAGAGATTGCACCCCCCCCCCCCCCCCCCACACACACACACACACCAGACACCCCATCATCAGCCCCTGGGCTCCCTCAGCCCAGCCACAGAGTGTGCAGTGTGTGCAGTGCACTCCCTCAGGTGATGAATATTTTGTAATTAAGGGTTAGGCTGGCGTCACCCTCTCGGCAGCTCTGATTACTGCTTGAGATTACAGTATGCTGCCAGAGAGATGCAAAGGAATGCAAATACAGCCCCCCAGCTCCTCTCTGTCTCTGTCTGGAGGAATCGGCCGCCGCACTGTCCTTGGACTGTGACTGGCAACCAGTTTTACGAGTGTGTGGGGTTTTTTTCCTCCAGTTTTGTTTATGTTTGGCTAGCTTGCAAGGAGTGCAATTCAAGGAAGGGTTTTCAGTCAGCTCTTTAATCAGGTGACTTAGTGACGAAATGCTATTGATTTCTAATTGCCCGTTTAAATTCCAGCCTGAGCCTTGAAAATTATATGCAAATTGGCCGCGCCACAGAGAATTAAAAGGGCTTTTCAGTCTTAAATGGATTTCCCCGAAAGTGAGGATTGATATGTCCGTTTTTTTTTTCAGTTCTCTGAAAATGATTTGAGTGCATCAATACTTTGAAAGCTCGTATTTGCTTTTTGAACAAATCTCTCTGCTCTGTCACAGGCTTAACGTCTCTCTCTCTCTCTCTCTCTCTCTCTCTCTCTCTCTCTCTCTCACACTTTCCTCTCCTCCATCCATCCTTATCCATCTCTCTCCATCCATCCTTTTTCTCCTTCCTTCCTTCCCTTTTGGATATAATCCATTTATTGAAAATGAAACCATTGTTGTTGAATAATTATTTTTCTCACTCTAGAATGTTCTGTTGGGATGGGTTGCTTCTTTTTAACCATTTCACCCAATCCTGAAGGCTTGGTTAGTGCTGAATGCTCTCCTATGCCCTGCGATTGGTACTTTAATTCTGCCTGCTTGGCTGAGGAGTGGCATGGTTTTTCTGGGAGTGGGAGTGTGTAATCCATTTCTTATTTATTGAGATTGCTGAGGCCAAATGGGATTTCCTTCCCCCCACCCCAATCTCTGTGTGAGCCCTAGTTGGCTAATATTACCGAATCGCTTAGCGCATAACAACAATAATAACAATAATAACAGCTAACACCACACACTCCGCACACACAGCACCCAGAGTGGCGAGGCTTCACTAGCGGCCTGACGTCCAAATGGCGTCCGAATGCCCAGAGTCTCCTGGAGTAGTTGGGCAGGGTTTGCTGGGTGAGGTGTGTACTATGCAGCGCGGTTTATTTGAGGCTGCTGGCCGACGGGCCGTGATCGGTGTGCTCCTGTGGGTCCAGCCCGAGCTCTCTGGACTGTGATCAGTCCACTTCAGCCGCACTGATAAGGCCAGCTCTTATCTACCCCCCCCCCTCCCCCCTCCCTGCTTTCCCGAGCCCTGGGGCGGCTGGTCAGCTGCCAAAGCAAGCCCCCGGGCTGCGGAGATGAGAGCGCTCGCTAACCCCAGCGCTAGCTCCTAGCATTAGCATGCATTCGGTGCATCCTGTGCAGGAGTGGAATTGAAAAAATAAAGCAGGAGATTAATGAGCTAATGTTAACAATAAACGATAAGCATTCTGCGCGGTTATCGATTCATCACCTAATTATCGCTTCTCTAAGCTTCCCAAAGAAGCCTCCTCCAAACTCTGTGTAAGAGTGGAATTTGTGTGTGTGCATGTGTGTGTGTATGTGTGTGTGTTTACTTATGTGCAGATTTAGCCTCTTTCACTCTAAGTCTTTTGAGATATTGGCATCATGTCTTAACAGGCAAGACGGATCCCACCCAAGCTGCACTAAGGATCACTAAATACCCACCTTGTGGGTGCTGCTCAAGCCCCTGAGACTGGGAGGCATGGAGTTTTACACTGCAGATATGAAAAACCCTTCCCCTGTAAACAAACACACATACTGTACACACACACACACACACACACACACACAGAAACACACATGCAGGAATGAACACACACAAACACACACAGGAACGCACACACACACACACAGAGACAGACAGACAGACAGGCACACACACACACACACACACACACACACACACACACACAAATATGCAGGCACATACGCACACACACACACACACACACACACACACATACACATGCCCCCTCTCAACCTTTAGCTTTTGGCTTTTCAGGATTTGCTCTGGCCTCTCTGATAAGTGGATCAAATCATAAGCTGCTTTGCAGCGGTGTGTGTGTGTGTGTGTGTGTGTGTGTGTGTGTGTGTGTGTGTGTGTGTGTGTGTGTGTGTGTGTGTGTGTGTGTGTGTGTGTGTGAGTGTGAGTGTGTTGTGCGTGCACGCGTGTGTATGTGTGTCTGTGTGTACCAACTTCTGTGGCTTACCCAATTACTAACCTTGTGACAAGCACTATACAGTCGCATGTTGGTAAAGTGTATACTCACTCTAAAACTTCAAAGGCTCTCCCTCTGTCAGTATCTGCATTGGTGTATGTTTGTGTATATACGTATGTTGTGTGTTTGCATGTGTTTGTGTATTTGTCTGTCTCATATGTTTTGTGTGTGTGTTTGTGTATTTTACTGTATCATAGGGTATTTCACTGTATCATTGTGTGTGTGCGTGGGTGCATGCGTGTGTGTGTGTGTTTGTGTGTGTATCATAAGTTGTGACTGTGTGTGTGTGCATACGTGTGTGTGTGTGTGTGTGTGTGTGTGTGTGTGTGTGTGTGTGTGTTGTAGTGTGTGTGTGTCTGGTACCTTGGTTAAAAGCGTCCTCTCTGGCCATCTGTCTCCATAATTAATTGCAGCATTTGTTTGGACCCCAACGACACATGCACTTGATAGCTCTTGACGAAACTGTGTAAATGCTAAATCCGACAAATTAAGTATGGCGTTTTTTTTTTGTTAAACTATGTTACGTATCCGGCAATGTTTCTTTTTTGGTGATTAGCGGTGAAAGGCCCATCTGGGGTTGTTCTGTGTGATGTGTTCTGCCTGATTAATACAGTAAGAGTGCTGAGTGATGACATGTGGAACACTGTGATGAGATGTGTGGGAGGCCAAGATACTGAAGATGTCCATTATGAGAGAGAGAAAGAGAGAGAGAGAGAGAGAGAGAGAGAGAGAGAAAGAGAGAGAGAGAGAGAGAGAGAGAGAGAGAGAGAGAGAGAGAGAATAATGATGTAGGAAATGGGAGACAAGATGACAGGAGAAAGAAAGAAAGAAAAAAAGAAAGAGAGTTTTTGGTTGTGTATGTGTGTATATGTGTGTGTGTGTGTGTGTGTGTGTCTGTGTGTGTCTGTGTATTGCAGATACTGTACATCCATTCCATTCACAAAGGATCCAGGCTGATGGTACAGTAGGTATCAAGAGGAGTGTAGCACAAAATAGGACTGGCACACAAAGAGGCAAACAAGTCAGACAAGTCTGTATTTCAAACACTACTTGTGTCCAGCGCTGTGAAGACACAGTGTGTAGGTGTTTGAGTTTATATGGACTATCATCAGTGCACAAGGTGTAGTGTAGAGGTCAGAGGTCAAATGGACTATCGTCAGTGCACAAGGTGCAGTGTAGAGGTCAGAGTTCATATGGACTATCGTCAGTGCACAAGGTGCAGTGTAGAGGTCAGAGGTCAAATGGACTATCGTCAGTGCACAAGGTGCAGTGTAGAGGTCAGAGTTCATATGGACTATTGTCAGTGCACAAGGTGCAGTGTAGAGGTCAGAGGTCAAATGGACTATCGTCAGTGCACAAGGTGCAGTGTAGAGGTCAGAGTTCATATGGACTATCATCAGTGCACAAGGTGCAGTGTAGAGGTCAGAGGTCATATGGACTATCATCAGTGCCCAAGGTGCAGTGTAGAGGTCAGAGTTCATATGGACTATCATCAGTGCCCAAGGTGCAGTGTAGAGGTCAGAGTTCATATGGACTATCATCAGTGCACAAGGTGTAGTGTAGAGTTCAGAGGTCAAATGGACTATCATCAGTGCCCAAGGTGTAGTGTAGAGGTCAGAGTTCATATGGACTATCATCATCAGTGCACAAGGTGCAGTGTAGAGGTCAGAGTTCATATGGACTATCATCAGTGCACAAGGTGTAGTGTAGAGTTCAGAGGTCAAATGGACTATCATCAGTGCACAAGGTACTGCATGCTGAGTCACCATAGAATAGCTGATGACAGGTACCAACAGGTACAAAGGGCCTCTGATGCTGCCACTGTGCTGGACAGAACTCACACATTCTGTGTGTGTTTGTGTGTGTGTGTGTGTGTGTGTGTGTGTGTGTGTGTGTGTGTGTGTGTGTGTGTGTGTGTGTTTGAATTGAAATTGAAATTCACACACACACACACACACACACACACACACACACACACACACACACACACACACACACACGCACACAGAATGTGTGAGTTCTGTCCAGCACAGTGGCAGCATCATTGGCCTTTTGGACGTGTGTGTGTGTGTGTGTGTGTGTGTGTGTGTGTGTGTGTGTGTGTGTGTGTGTGTGTGTGTGTGTGTGTGTGTGTGTGTGGTTGTGTACATTTGGCTCTTATCTGTGCTGATTCTGATATAACGTCTCTTTGTGCTTGCTGGTAGTCCTGTGTGGGGCTGCCCGTGTTGGAGGATATCACACTCTGCTACTTGTTTCCTCCCTCTCTCTCCCCTCTCACTCTGTTGCAATCTCTCTCCATTTCTCTTTCTCTCTCTGTTGTGATCTCTCTCTCACCTCCCTCCATCTCCATCTCTCTCTTTCTCTCTCTCTGTTTTTCTCTCTCTTTCACTCTGTTTCTCTCACTCATTTCTCTCCAGCTCTCTCTCGCTCTTTCTCTCTCTGTTGTGATCTCTCTCTTACCTCCCTCCCTCTCTCTCCCTCTCTCTCTCTTTGTCTGTTCTCTGCAGGGGGCCATTATGGCTGCCATTCTCCCTCACCTCCCATAGCTTGTACCTTTCTTCCATAAAGTGGCTGTTTCCTGCTGTGCCGTCATCGCAGTTTAAAGCCAGAGCCCATGAGAGTGTCCTTTGAACTCTCTGTGGGACAAGTGGTTTGCGTGTGTGTGTGTGTGTGTGTGTGTGTGTGTGTGTGTGTGTGGACTCCACAGTGATAACTAAGACCAAGATATCAAGCTCCAAACTCATACATTTCATATCACTCTGCATTTACATGTGTCTGCAATGTAGTGTACTGTACACCTGTCAGGGAACGTGTGTGTGTTTGCGTGTGTGTGTGTGTGTGTGTGTGTGTGCGTATGTGTGTGCGTGCATGCATGTGTGTTTGCTTGTGTGCGTGCGTATTTTATCCGCTATATCTGTTATCTGAGTATTCGCGTTTGCGTGTGTGTTTTGAGGTTTGTATTCAAACGCCCTTTCCTGCTCTTTGAAGAGTTGATCTGCGTCAGAAAGCAAAAAAAAAACAAAGAAACACTGGGCTGTGTGGCTGATTGACAAACCCCGCCGTCCCTGAGTGCTTTTAAAAGTGGGTCGATGGTGTTCCGGGAAGACGGCATGCGTGCGCAGCTCGATATTTTATGCGTTAGCGGAGGATTTGTTTGGAACAACAAAGAGCGTGAGGCGGGGGGAGGAGAGGCCCCACTTACACGACATTAAGCGCGCGGGCTTCTCGGGGATTAGCGGGAGCACCTGGGAGCCCGCGATTTCTCCAGCAGGTTGTGTGGCGCCGAGGCGACGCATGCTCATGATTGGGCTGCTATGCTATGCTACGCACTCCCAGCCACCGGCTTTGTGGGAAAACACAAGGCTGACATTTTGGAAAGCAGAATGCCACCCTCCCTGGGACACACAGGAGGTCTGTTCTCTCTCTCTCTCTCTCTCTCTCTCTCTCTCTCTCTCTCTCTCTCTCTCCCTCTCTCTCTCTCCCCCTCTTTTCTCTTTTTCTCTCTATCCCTGAAGCATCAGATGCAGATGGGCATCATGGGCATGTATTTCCCCTCCAGCTGCAGCTAAATGACAATCAACATGTGGCCAAGCAGCAGTACACCTCCATCCAACGGCCAATAATCTCATTTGTGTGCGTGTGTGTGTGTGTGTGTGTGTATGTCTGCATATGTACAGTATGTGTGTGTGTGTGTGTGTGTGTTTGTTTGTGTGTGCATATGTATGTGCGTGTGTGTCCACACAGCCGTGTGTGTGTGTGTGTGTGTGTGTGTGTGTGTGTGTGTGTGTGTGTGTGTGTGTGTGTGTGTGTTGTGTGTTTGTGTGTGTGTGTGTGTGTGTGTGTGTGTGTGTGTGTGTGTGTGTGTGTGTGGTTGTGTGGTGAAAACTCTGAAGTTTGATGTCCTTCCTGAAATGCCCTGAGAGGGAGACCACTCTCATTATGGCTCTCGTTGCCTGTGAGGTGTTTGATGTGTTATCCAATCCCCTTCCCCCCCCACACACACCACACACACATACATACACACACCATCACCTCTCCACTCTTAGCTGAACGCCACTTCAGCTGGGCAAAATGGGTCCATCAAGAAGTTCAGATGGATCAGATGTCAGGGGGGACAGGTGTGTGTGTGTGTGTTTGTGTGTGTGTGTGTGTGTGTGTGTGTGTGTGTGTGTGTGTGTGTGTGTGTGTGTGTGTGTGTGTGTGTGTGTGTGTGTGTGTGTGTGTGTGTGTGTGTGTGTGTGTGTGTGTGTGTGTGTGTGTGTGTGTTTTTGTGTGTGTGTTTTTGTGTGTGTGTGTGTGTGTGTGTGTGTGTGTGTGTGTGTGTGCATTTGGCAGTGAGCTGGAAGGTATGCAATCAGCAGTGTGCAAACTGCTGTCATTTCCCTGAGTGTGGGTGGAAATTGCAGGAGATGTCACACACGGCACCAGAACACACACATGTGGCTTGGCGGTCAGAGGAAGCCCATTTACCCTTAGAATAGCGATGAACCTTCACGCATGCCAAAAACATGGTGTGTCAGTGTGTGTTTGTGTGTCCATTCTCTCTCACAGTGTGTCTGTCTTTGTGTGTGTGTGTGTGTGTGTGTGTGTGTGTGTGTGTAGTGTATATTTCTGTGAATCTTTGAGCATCAATGTCTGTATTTATGTGGTCAGGGACTGAAACACACACACACACACACACACACACACACACACACAGATGCCTGGCTTGATTCTCCTGTTCCATTTCCTTCTGAGACCACACCAGCAGCTGTGGCCCTCCCTCTGCTGATCTATAATGTGTGCTATCAGGCCTCTAACACTCCCCGCCCCCCTCCGCTCGGGTCAAGCTCTGCGCTGACCTCCCCCGACCTCCACCGCACTCGCCCTGCGGGCCTCCCAACTGCCCGTGTAGGATTATTAATGCGGTCGCGCTCCCTCAGGTGAGGAATATGACTGAGTCGGAGCACAGGGAATTCAATAACTGGAAGTGAATTACTGGAGCAGGTCAATTCCCAGCTTTTTTTTCTCTTTACTTTTCTTTTTCTTTTTTTTTTTTACATTCACATTTTGTGCTGGTCAGTTAATTTTTAGTGGAAAAAATGAAACCCTGACATTTATTTCGGAAAGTTTTTTGGCTCTACCTCAGGAGCTGAGGGAGGGATAAGTGCCTTGCTGGTGTTGACGTCAGGGTGTGTGTGTGTGTGTGTGTGTGTGTGTGTGTGCTGTGTGCTGTGTGTCGTGTCCTGTCAGGGGAGTGTATTCTAAAGGCCCAGGTCAGGCCGCCGTGCTCATTCATATTTGATTAGAAGACTATCTGCCTGTGGACACGAGGCGCCAGGTGCTCACTGTGCAAGGAGTACTGGACCACATAAGGCAGCTGGGATGGTGTGTGTGTGTGTGTGTGTGTGTGTGTGTGTGTGTGTGTCTGGTGTCACTGTCTCCTCTTTTTCTAGCTCTGATAGCTCCCAGTTAACTGACACCACTGACTCATAGCAAGAAGATAGCTCTCAAGGCTGATTGTGTTTGTGTGTGTGTGTGTGTGTGTCTGTGTGTGTGTGTGTGTGTGTGTGTGTGTGTGGTGTGTGTGTGTGTGTGTGTGTGTGTGTGTGTGTGTGTGAGTGTGTGTGTGTGTGTGTGTGTGTGTGTGTGTGTGTGTGTGTGTGTACACATGCATGGTCCAGAGAGCCTGCAAGGCCACTGATGTCACTTTTCAGCCAGCGAGTGACTTGCCTTTTAATTGGTTGCCGAGCTCATTGAATGGCGGCAGTTCTTCATGTCCTTATGAATAGATTTATGACAGTGGCCTCCAGTGTGTGTGTGTGTGTGTGTGTGTGTGTGTGTGTGCGCTCTAATGCCTCGCCCGTTCTCCACCACCTCATCACCGTGTCCAAACAAGACACCTGTGTTCTGAGTCATTCCTCCACACAAATTACAGCGCTGCTTTTATCTGACTAATCCCCCTCTCTGTTGCCTCTGTCTTCAGATCTCTCCCAGGCGCTTCTCTGATGTCTGTCTAACTTAGTTTCTCCTGTTTTTCTTCCTCTTTTTCCTCTTCCTCTTCCTCTTCTTCTTCTTCTTCTTCACTTTCTTCTCTCTCTCTCTCCGCCGGTGCCACTAACACAGACTGGCAGTATGAGGGTAAGATTGAAAGCTCTTTCACCCTCTGATGCCCTATCCATGCCCCCGATGCCCACGCTACTTGCCCTCACCCATTCCAGAAGGCCTGTCCACACAGTCAGTGGCCGCTGCAGATTGACTGTAATATCATAGAGTATAATTTGTGCTCAACAACATTATCCTCATCGCACGACATAAGGGTTATGACATGACGATCGATATCGTTACTATAGAAACTAATCAGCACACTAAAAATTCATCGAATTTGAAAAGCATCATGATAAAACTGAGGCTCTTTTTGTGGGCCTATGTTTTGGACATTCATATAATTATAGTTGCAGTTGTTGGTGCTATTGTTGACAGAGTGGACAAGCCTTTTATATGGTGTAACCCACCACCACCACCACCACCACCACCCTCTCTCCCCTCCACCCTCTCTCCCCACCACCCTCTCTCCCCTCCACCCTCTCTCCCTTCCACCCTTCAGAGCTGCTGTCTGGCCTCCTCATGTGTCTCCCTCATGCCTGTGTGTGTGTGTGTGATCCTCTTTACTCTCCTGTCCCCCTGCCTGTCTCCTCTACTTAGATGCCTGCTGTCAAACCTATTATGCACAAATCCCCACCCTACTGGTGTTGCCGCCTGCACTGTGTTGTGGTCTCGTGCAGGTCCAGTTATGGTCCATCCCTGCTGCCCGGTGGCGGTGATGGCCACGGTCCACGTGTTTGTTTAGCCCGCTGCCCCCTGTTGTCTTGAAGTGTTAAGCCTGTGTAATCACATCGTCTAAGCCCCTGGGGGGGGGATGTGAGGAGACAACACAGTGACCTGTGCTCTCCACTGCTGACGTGATGGGCTTTAATGGGTGTCATTGTCACTGTCGCCTCTCTGATCCACAGAGTGTAAGCTGTCCCGGGCGGGGCCCCCGGCAACCATCGTCACCATCGACGAGGAGAGTCCCAACGGTAAGTGCTGACTCACCACTTCCTGTCCGCCACCCTCCCTGCTGGGATGTTTTGTTTACCGTTGTGTGTGTGTGTGTGTGTGTGTGTGTGTGTGTGTCTGTGTCTGTCTCGCTTGTTTGGTTTACTGATGTGCTCTGGGCCCCTTGTTTGTGTGTTTGCCTTTGCCTCTATGTTGGTTGTGGACAGGTCAAACTCTCGGACTGATCGTCACTATCTGTGTGTGAGTGTGTGTGTTAGCGTGTGTGTGTGTGTCTATCTTGCCCGTTTGGTGTACTGATGCGCTTTGGGCCCCTTGTTTGTGTGCCTTTGCCTCTATGTTGGTTGTGGACAGGTCAAACTCCCTGACTGATCGTCACTCTCTTAGTAATTCCGCTATTGTCATGAAGTGTGTGTTAATTAGCATAATTAGCATAGTTAGCACAAGCCCTGTGTAATTGGCACTCTTGGTTTGCTTGTCGTCAGATAATGTTGTGTCACGACACTTGAGGGATAAGGTCGCTTGCTGCAACCATGTTAATGCTAGCATGGGCTAGCGAGCGAGCGCTGATGTGAGACTTACAGTATGCGTGTGAAGGGGACGGTTTGCCTGTGTTTCGGAGCTGCAGGGACAGTCCAGAAACTCCTGGGGGAGGAGAAGGCAGCCCCTGCTCCAGATGGTGTTTTGCTGTTTCCATGGCGCACTGGGCCCCATTACTGATGCTGTCGTGTCCGCCCAGAAAGCTCCCTCCGCCACGCTGGCGCGCCGCTAATGCTAGCCTACCCCATGACGGCTGTTGGACAGTTAGTGATGCGTTTGACAGGCGTGTGTGTCTGTCAGTGGAAGTGTGTGTGCATATATGTGTGTGTGTGTATGGGTTGGTGATTGTTTGTGTTTGTGTTACACAGACACTGCTCATTGATATTGCACATTGCCTGTTTGCGCGTGGGTTTTGTGGGGGACAGGGCCTACAGTATATAAGACGGCTATGTCCTAGGATGAGGTCTCTCTTCGTGCACTCACATATAGCCTGTAATGGCATTTATTCTTTATTTCTGCTTATTTGAGCGGGTGGTGTTTGGTGTCGGGTTAGTGCACGTTTTTAGGAACAGGCCCAGGGAGTGTAGAAGACTCGAGAAGACTCACAAAACTGCGTTTGTTTTTTGTTTCCAGTCGGGAGTCAGCTGACTTTTGGGTGTCTTTTGAGTCAAGCAGTCACAGGGTTTGTTTTCTGTTTTGTTACACTGTAGCTTCACTGCACCACTTTCTTCTTTTTTTCCCTCTTCGCCTTATTTGTTTCTGTTGAACAACACACTGTTAACAATTATTATTTTGGATTATTTGTTGCAATTAAATATCCTTAAACTGTCACTTCTCTTTGGACTTTGTTATGTTATGTTGAACCATCTCATAAATTGTATGGTGTCGTAGCAGTTTGTTTGTATGTGTGTTTGTGAGATGTGCATCTGAGCTTATACAAGAGGAAACACAATTATTTTGCCACAGCATTCAGGTGTGATTTATCAAGGCACCCAAAGCGCTTATGTTTGACACATGGAGTGATTCCAATATTGTTCTCTCTGCCTTTCTCCTCTTTCTTTTCCTCTCTCCTCCTCTTTCTTTCTGTCTTTTCTCTCTATTCTAAGCTTTTGGTTTTATTCTGTGTCTTTCTCTCTGTTTTACTGTTGCTAGTATTGCTCTCTAACTCTACTTGTGTATCCATCTGTCTTCTCTGTCATGTCTCTCCCTCCCTCCCTCCCTCTCTCTCTCTCTCTTTCTCTCCCTCCCTCTCTCTCTCTCTCTCTCTCTCTCTCTCTCCCTCTCTCTTCCCCTGTCTCTGTTTCTCGGTCTGGTTGGTACTAAATCCTGCACTCCAGGGCTTATCTCTCACTTCCCAGCAGCCCTTGGGGTTGGGGAAGCATCTGTGTGGTCTGAGGGGGAATGGGAAGAGTTTTTCAGCAATTAAACAGGTGGATTGTGAGTGTGTGTGCTGCACACTCATACACACACACACACACACACACACACACACAGACTGTGTGTGTGCGTGTTTGTATGTAAGCTTTGCGTGTGTGGTTGTTGTCAATGTTTGTGTGTGTGTATCTGTCAGTGTTTGTGTGTGTTTGTATGTGTGTTTGTGTATTTGTATTTGTGCTTGTGTGTGTGTGTGTGTGTGTGTGTGTGTGTGTGTGTGTGTGTGTGTGTGTGTGTGTGTGTGTGTGCTTGTGTGTGTGCAGTGGGTCACAGAAGGCTCTGGCAGGTATTAGGGAGGCAGGTTAGTAGAGTTTAATGAGCTGGCTGTGGACGCTGGCTCCAGTTCCTGGTTTGTTTACTGAGCACACAGCTGACTGTCAGTGCTGGAGCCTCAACTCTACTCCCACAATGAGCTCTACTCCCCCCATACTGCTACTGTGCAGTCTGCTGCGCGAGTGCTGCTTTATATCTCTGTGTGTGTGTGTGTGTGTGTGTGTGTGTGTGTGTGTGTGTGTGTGTGTGTACATGTGTAGGACAAAGGCAGTTGGTTAGAGAAATGGTTGACATATATGTGTGTCTGAAAAAAATGCATATGCCTCACAGTGGTTGATCTCACATCATTGAATAAAGATAAAATAAACCATAGCACCAAACCATGGTGTGTATGGAAGCTAAAGCCCAATGCTAGCAGCATGGTGCGTATGGAAGCTAAAGCCCAATGCTAGCAGCATGGTGCGTATGGAAGCTAAAGCCCAATGCTAGCAGCATGGTGTGCATGGAAGCT
>NC_085011.1:6176069-6186069 GCF_963854185.1 Sardina pilchardus | reverse complement strand
GTGTGTGTGTGTGTGTGTGTGTGTGTGTGTGTGTGTGTGTGTGTGTGTGTGTGTGTGTGTGTGTGTATGTGTGTGTGTGTTAAGTTGTTGGATGAGTGAGATGTGTATATGGGGCGGTATGCGTGCCGTCAACTGATACAGTTGATCTGTGTATGTGTTTGAGTGTCTATGAGTGCGTGTGTACTGCCATGTTTGCATGATGCATACGAGGCAGTGCCGTTTCTGTTGCCGCAGTGAGTCAGCATCATCCAGTTGTTGGAAAGTTATTTTTATTGCTCCACAAATGTACTGCTCTTATTACTGTAATGCTCTTGTTGTTGTTGTTGTTGTTGTTGTTTACTGTTGTTGGTATTATATGCTTGGTATTTTGGGCCCCCACCGTTGACTTCAAGGCAGCACTGCCACCAGTGACCTCAACCTTGCCTAACCCTGACCCTCACCCTAACCTTAATTCCTAACCCTAACCCTGACCCTAACCCTAACCCCAGCTCTGATCCAGGGTGTGTTACAGCCAATAGGAGTTCCTATAGAGGATATGGTACACTCTTATAAAGTGATGTCTGCGCCAATGCACCGGGATGGACTTCATTGAGGTCCATCCCACCTCCCACATAACCTAACCCTAACCCTGACCCTAACCCTAACCCTAAGCCCTGACCCTAACCCTAGCCCTAGCCCTAGCCCTAGCCCTAATCCTGTTCCTGGCCCTGACCCTAACCTTTAACCTTAGGGCCTTCCTAGCAGTGCTGCCTTGAAGTGGACAGTGGGGGTCCAAAAGTCCATGTATAGATAAATAGATAGATAGATACTTTATTGACCCCCAAGGGGAAGTTCAAGGTGTATATACTGTATGGTGTTCTGCATCAGCCTGCTGTGTGTGCAGGGCACTGTAGGCAGAGTGAGGTTCGTAGTGCCCTGTCGGTGGGTCACCATAGAGCCAAGGCCACAGTTATGGATTTACTCTCCTCTCAGCAGATGACCCTGTGGAGCAATGAGGTCAATCTCACAGCAACCTGAGGGCTGCACTAGCTTCTATTGTTTCTGAACTACCATTTTGGAGAGCAACGATTAGTCCTGACGCTACCTGGCTTTATAGTACAGACCCCTGTGTACAGTGTTAAAGAGGGAGGAAGCAAATCCACATTTAAGTGTAATTCTTTTTTCATTTTCTAAAGCAAATGAAATGTTTGTTTAGACCTGCCGAGAGATGTGCTGAGCTGCGCTGTTCGTGTCGAGATGAGTTTGCACGATATTATTTTTAATTGAACGTGAGCTCGTCTAAGTGTAGTCTATTTAGCCTCATGTTCAGGTTGTTTGTTTTGCTGTTGGGTTTTTTATTGAGGATGTGAGTTGAGATGTTTCTGTAGAGGAAAATGAGGAATTAGTTACTTTATCGCGTGGTGGGTTAAGAGCTATTTCAATGGCGCGTGTGTGTGCAGGCATTTGTGTGTGTATGTGTGTGTGTCTGTGTGTGTATCTCTGTGTGTGTGTATCGGTGTGTGTGTGTGTGTGTGTGTGTGTGTTTTTGCTGCTGATCAGAGCAGAGTTAAGTGCTCTTTGATTGCCGCGAGAGCGGCTTTGTAATTATGCTGCTGGGTGGGTGTTATAAGGGGGCTTTAATGGGGGTTTTAATTAGTTTTATATCCAGGCTAATAGATTTCTCTGCTTTTGCGCTCCTGGTTTGTTTTCATTAGGAAGACGGTGGAAACAAGCCTTTGTGTGTTTCTTTTTTCCCCATTTCCCTCTTCTTTTCATCGGCTCCTCTTTTCCGTCTCAAATTGCTTTTCTTCCCGTCTGATTTCCCTGAGTGCGTTCCATTTAACGGGGAATAAGACGCACTTCTCCTCTGCACCGCACTGTACACGGACAAAGACCTGCTGCAGGTACACACACAAGGCCCGGTGGAGCCGAGAGCAGGAAGGATGTTCAGTTTATTCTCAGACTCCTGGCACTAGAGTCATGGTGTGGGTCTGTGCAGGGAACACACTGCCCAAGGACTCCCATGCTGCAGGCGGAGAGCCCAATGCTTTGAGTGGTCCTCTCTAAACCCTGCCCAACCCAAGGACAACAGGTGGGCAGAATACTCAATGCATCTCAAGGACTGCCCCCATTGTGCCCTTACTAACGTGTATGCGGCTGCTGAGGACCGAAAGGGGTAGTGTGCTGCAAATGGAAGTGCAAGTGGCTTCCAAATGGAGCACCGGAGGGTTGTGAGTTTGATCCCAGGGGCTGCCACCATGGATAACAGGTGGGCAGAATACTCAATGCATCCCAAGGACTGCCACCATTTTGCCCTTACTAATAGGGGCAGCCAGGCCTACTGGTTAGGGCTATGGGCTTGTAGCTGGAGGGTTGCCGGTTCGATCCCCGACCAGTCCACAGCTGAAGTGCCCTTGAGCAGTCCACAGCTGAAGTGCCACCTAACCCCTCACTGCTCCCCGAGCGCCGCTGGTTGGGCAGGCAGCTCACTGCTCTGGATTAGTGTGTGATTCACCTCACTGTGTGTTCACTGTGTGCTGCCTGTGTGTATTCACTAATTCGGTTAAATTGGGTTGAATGCAGAGAAACAAATTTCCCTCACGGGATCAAAAAAGTATATATTCTATTCTATTCTATTCTAACGCTTATACAGCTGCTGCTGAGGACCAAAAGGGGTAGTGTGCTGCAAATGGAATGGAACGGAAGTAGCTTCCAAATGGAGCACCGGAGGGTTGTGAGCTTGATCCCAGGGACTGCCATCATGGTGGCCCTGAGCAAGGCCCTTAACCCTGAGCATCTCCAGAGGCTGGCCCCAGTAGAGAGCTCCCTGGAAGGCCCTCTGGATGAGCATGCCAGATCAATGATGGAGATTATTACCGAGGATAGAGTCTCACACTGAAGAGTGTGTAGCCTGCGGAACTGGGCTCTATTGACTTATTTCATTCACCTTTTCCTTTTGGTGTGATTGAAATAGGACCATTCAACACTATCCTTTTTTTTAAGCATGCAGCCTTCAGTAAAAACAGAAATAAAGCAAAATAAAAACATCTTAACAGGCTAAACTATTCAGTAGGCTAAAAATATTTTTTTTCCTTCAGACTTGACTGTAAAATCCTAGCATAAATGTAAACATACATTACTATATAATGTCACACTAATTACTACAGCATATGTGCTTATTATGCTATGATATGGCACCTCTCTAGTGGCCTGTCCTCTAGCCTGTCCAATGAAGCACTCTCCTCCTTTATTACTTACGTCTGATTGGTGCCTCTGGCCATCAGTCAAGTCGAGTGTGGCCTGCCGGAGTTGATTAATGATTTCCACTTCACCTTCAGTCGCTTGGTCTTGCTTCAGTTGTGAAACTATCACATACACACACACACACACACACACACACACACACACACACACACAGGCACGCATGCGCACACACACACACACACACACACACACACACATACACACACATACACACACACGTGCGCGCGCACGCACACACACACACACACACACACACACACACACACCTATACACTTTCCCTGTGTCTAGTCTTGCTTCAGTGGCGGGCCTGTCACCACTGTCTTATGTGGCCTCTTATCACGATAATGAGTTCTGTCGTTTGGTCTGAGGACAGGAGTCTGGTCCAGTGAATATCCAGGACTTTATCCCCGATACCTATAGGCGTTGGACATCACAGACCCAATATAAGCATCCGGATTCACTTTGTCACTTAACAATCCCTTAGAATTGCCAACACCTCTCATTCAACTCTCAGCTCTCTCAAGTCCCTTTCCCACATAACTTCTAGAAGTTACCCGGACATATTTACCCGGGTGAGGCACGACACGGACGTTTCCCACATGAGCTTTATGTCCAAGTGAGATACGGGTAATTGTGTTCACACTAGACCCGAGTAATAGCCGCGAGGGGTGGGGCAGTGTCAGCACTTGCAGGGGGAGGGAGATGACGCTAAATAAATGCGTTGTTGTGCTGTGTTGCCTGGATGATGCGAACTTACATCAGATCCAAAACATCATGAAACAACAAAAGTAGTTAGCTCGCTAGTCAGCGGGAGCTAGCATAGAGGAAAAAATAGCTAACGCCAGGACCACAGGCTATAAACAAAGCTCTACATCAACCCTCTCTGGTATAAACATCCAACATAACAAATTAATAGAAAATAATGACACACCTGGAAAATATAAACAGCAGAGGTCTGAGGCTCCTTCCCAACTCCTACAAAAAGCAACAATGCTAAATAACAGCGACGTTAACTATTAGCTGTTAATTGCTAACCACTAACAGCTAGTTGCAAGCTAATCGACAACACTTCAAGCTATTCACGTTTGCAAGGATAATCCTGCCTGTCCCGCAACAAACACAACAACGTGATTGCAGTTTAAATTTTTATTGTACGTACACAACAAAATGTCACTGTTTTCCGGTGTTCTCGTCTGTGTTCATACTCGTAGGGCAATGTTTATCGTTACCATGGCAATTTGTACTTTCTGCCTCGGGCTGCAAGCAGGCTGCAAGGGCGCATTTCTATACGTCATCGGTACGCCCCCCATCTCTACCCAGAACTGTGCCGGCTGCGTTCCCACCTAAGCGCACCCGGGTAACATCTAGAAGTAGTACTAGGGGGCTAGTAGGGTGAGTTCCGGGTAAGAAAATACCGGAGTTTTGCGTTCCCACATACAGCCACCCGTTTGATATCCGTTTGATATCCGGATGTCTCGCTCATGTGGGAAAGGGACTTCAGTCTGCTGAACCCTCATCAAAGGTGCCGCGCCACTTCAGCACAGTCCTGCTTTATCTGCTGCGCTTTATGGAAGTTATTTCTGACACATAAAGTTCGGCACAGGGGTATTTTGGAGTGTTGTTTGTCTTTCGTTTTGAGGCTTTGTCTCTGAAGACTAGGGCTGCCATAATAGAGCTCTCTTTTTTTTTTTGCTTGTTTTGTTTGTGTGTGGTTGGGTTTGGGATTGTTTGTCTCTCGAGCGCTGTGTATTTCAAGCTTATTTGTGATTTCTTCGTGTTTTCTTCTGTATGGCCATGCTTGTGAGTGTGTTTGTTTACAGAAGATGAATAAGCCTGTTTTTTTTTTTTTTTCTCTCACTTCATGTCTATGTTATTATGTTCACACTTACACAAACAGAGAGAGAGAGAGAGAGAGAGAGAGAGAGAGAGAGAGAGAGAGAGGTGACAAGAGGACATGGGAAAGAGTAGTGATGGAAGATTAATGTGAAAAAGCAAGAAGTGAAGAAGTGAGAGAGGGAGGAGGGTGGATAAGAAAAACATTTGTGTGTGTGTGGGGGGGAGGGGGGGTCAGAGATCGGGACATCACTGACATAGGGAAGGAGAAGCAAAAGTCATAAAAGCTAATTAATGCACACATTGGTGTATGCATACACACACATACATACAAATAATGTACACATACACATACACATACACATACTGTACACATACACATACACATACACATACACATACACATACACATACACATACACATACACATACACATACGCATACGTATGCACACACACACACACACACACACACACAACACACACACAAACACACTCACTCACGCATGGACGCACACATACACACACACTTTTGGTCACACCAGATACCAGGTGAGAAGGATTGGTTAAGTTGCACAAAGACTCAGACGGCTGACCTTTTATGTGGCATTAACTAGAAATGCTCAAAGGCGTGTGCGAGCGCTTGTGTGTGTGTGTGCGCGTGTGTTCCATGGGGTGCTGTAATGCTTAAATCTCTTGTGGAATGGGATTTTTTGTCTTTATGCCTGCCCTTTTGTGTGTGTGTGTGTGTGTGTGTGTGTGTGTGGTCTTACTAATATGACTAAATTATTTTAAGTTGTGAACCTGACTCCTGTTGTTAGAGGTTTGGTTTTTAATCCATAATGCCCATGAGCTTATTAGCAGTCATGGGGCAGCTGAAACCCTTAGATATCAGCTCAAGACACTGCCACAAGACCAGTGGGATAAATTCACACACACACACACACACACACACACACACACATACAGATAGGAGAGGTCAATAACTTTGGTCATTCAGTGGTCATTCTTGCAGTGACTGGTACGTACACAGCCAGTCTGGGCATAATGCTCTATTTTAGGAAATAATTCCTTAAAGACAATGTGTGTGTGTGTGTGTGTGTGTGTGTGTGTGTGTGTGTGTGTGTATGAGAGTGGTAGTGAGAGTGAAAGACTCAAAGACATATACATAAACACACACACACACACACACACACACACACACACAGTCAGTGAGTGAGTGCATGAGTGAGTGAGTAAGCGAATAAATGAGCAGCTCTACAGTGTGTGTGTGTGTGTGTGTGTGTGTGTGTGTGTGTGTGTGTGTGTGTGTTTGTGTGTTTGTGGTCAAATCCAAATGCCATGGTGATGTTCTCATCTCCGCATCCTACATGTGACATGCCTGGAAGGATCATTGACACAATCAGTGCCACAGCCAGGCCCTCCTTGCATATCACCAGGTCACCGGAGAGAAGGAGATAGATAGATAGATAGAGAGAGAGAGAGAGAGAGAGAGAGAGAGAGAGAGAGAGAGAGAGAGAGAGAGAGAGAGAGAGAGAGAGAGAGAGAGAGAGAGAGAGAGAGAGAGAGTATTAGCCTCTTTCTCAGACCCAGCAGGCTGCGGTCTTGGCTCCTTTATTCCTGGCCAAGACTGTGGATCCCATCATGGGATCAAACCCAATTAACTGCCTGTCACAACATATTAGATCAGCGGGCAAATCAGCTGTTTGTTTGGGGGTGTCTGAGTGTGTGTTTGTGTTTGGGCTTGTGTGTGAGTGTGTGTGTGTGTGTGTGTCTGTGCGCACTGACTCACCGTGAAAGACAGTTCAGATGCACTACACCCCTTCTCACACTTCACACATGCTGAACATATCCTCTAAATCATTCATGCACTATTGAGAGAGAGAGAGATAGAGAGAGAGAGAGGAATAGAGAGAGCGTGTGTGCTCATTGAAGTTGCTCACTTGAGCAGAAAATCATGAAGGATATTGTTTGTTGCGCACACTATGAATGCTGGGAAGGCTGAAGAAGGCCTCCTGGCTGTTTGTGGATAAAGTGGGAGGACATGGCTGTTTGTGCACCATGTGTGTGTGTGTGTGTGTGTGTGTGTGTGTGTGTGTGTGTGCTTGTTTGTGTGTTTTTTGTGTGTGTTTGTGTGTGGAGCTAGGAAGCGTCTAGTTGGGTATCCCATGCAGTACTGAAGGGGCGGATGTGTTGGAAAGCCTGTGAAGAGGGGGCCGCTATAATCGTCCACGCATCCTGGAAAGCGAAGTTTAATGAAGTGACCGGGGGGCTGGCGTATTGAAAGCGACACTTTAATTTATCCCAAGCAGATCAGTACAAGATGGCTCCTTCATTGCGTGGTGGCATCCTCAGCTTGTGTATTTTATTTATATGTATATTTATGGTCTTTTGGAGAGAGAGAGAGAGAGAGAGAGAGAGAGAGAGAGAGAGAGAGAGAGAGAGAGAGAGAGAGAGAGAGAGAGAGAGAGAGAGAGAGAGAGAGAGAGAGAGAGAGAGAGAGAGAATGAAAAGAGAGAAAGAGAGAGAGAGTATGCTTTTAAATTAATGAAGTGGGGCAGTCAGTGCATCAGGGGCCAAATTGCATTCTTAAAGAGTCATTATTCAAATTCACACTTGACTACAGACAAACCTACAGTACAGTACCATACACTTCATTCATTATCTTCTTCAGTCTCTCTCTCTCTCTCTCTCTCTCTTCTCTCTCTCCCTCTGTCTATCAATTTCAATTTCAATTTCGATGGAGCTTTATTGACATTACCCAATGAAACAGTGTTGCCATAGGAAACATAACAAAACAGTACAGATAGAAAATATGTTGAAATAAAGGCTACACATAAAGATGATTAAAAAGTTAAAAGAGAGAATAACAAATTAAACTTATAATGATACAGCATTACGTTCTAAATAACATTACATTACATAAGTTTTACTTTTCAGTTTAGTTATTTAGTTTAAGTTTTATTCAACTTGTGTGCTCTCCCAGTATGTACTGCATGGGAGCTGTCTTCATTTTCTAGTAATTCAATTGAGGGATAATTGGGCTGAATTGATGGAAATATTCCTGACTGTGCTGAATGTATTGCACTCAGTGAGGGAGTGTTTTTCGTCTTCTACTACTCACTCACTGTACTGGGCGAACCCTGTCTGAACTTCCGAGGAATTTGAAATTTCGCCCGGCAGCTCAGGCTGGATACCAGCAGATCTATTTTCACTGTTTACTGCCAGAATCTTTGGCTCCAATCAGAATCGGCCACACTCTAGTCCTGGCACGCTATTTGCCAGTGACGCACTGAAAACGAAACTTAAGCGATGTGAAGTGCAGTAGAAACAAAGCGCAGCCTCGCCAGACTAATGTTCAATCTTAAAAGATTGAGTTTAGTGTGGTGAAAACCAGACTATCACTGTACTGCAGACGCAGCCTTTCCTCCCTAGGAAGCCAGGTTTGCTTGTCTCTCTCTCTCTCTCTCTCTCTCTCTCTCTCTCCTCTCTCTCTCTCTCTCTCTCTCTCTCTCTCTCTCTCTCGGCTGTCTCTCACATGCATACATATTCATGTTGATTTAGCATGTTTTATTATTATCTCTCTCTCTCTCATCCCTTTTGCTTTCTACAACACAAACTTGCACAGAAGAACCTGGGCGTGCGTGTACACACACACACACACACACACGCACACACACACTCCTAGTTTGTCTCTTATCAAAAATATAGAGTGGATGAAATAGAGTCCTGTGAAATGAATAGTTCTGTGGAATGGAAGCTCTTTGTTGGCAGAATGGCGCTCTTGAAAAGCCGCCTGAAAAGACCAAAATAGAGGTTGGAGTCTGACATATGGATGTGAACGCTGCATGTTTAGCTGTGATTGTGGTATTTGTGCTCTCTCTCTCTTTTTCTTCCTTTCTCTCTCTGTATGTCTTTCTTGTTCTCACACGTTCTCTCTCTGTGTTCTCTCCCTCTTTAGGCACGGTGCTCGTGGAGAACATGCAGATTAACGGGCGTGCCGAAGACCCGGACAGAACCATCTCTCTGACCCTACTGGACAACTACGACCACTGGGTCATCCTGGACTCGGCCCGGCAGCGTCTCTTCCTCAACAGCACCGGCCGCGTTCTGGACCGCGACGTAAGTAGCCAGCTGTGGGAGATGCAAATGGGGAGTGGAGGCGGCCGGGTCGTGTGGGTCTGAGTGTGGCCGGGTCGTGCCTAATGTGTCTGCCGCAGATGGAGTCTTGTTGTGTGTGGACCTACGGATCATCTGTCAATGTGCAAGTGCTGGGGGATTGCAGCGATAACGCTCCACTCGACAGCATAGAAAACACACCCACACACACACACACACACACACACACACACACACACACACACACTCACACACAAGCATACACACACTACTAAGGAATACATTAGCACTAAATTAGCTCACATGCTCACAGTGGCACTCACCCACACAGACCTACACTAAAGACACTTGTTTTTGCAGTGGGTGGGTGAACCTCTGGCCTTGTGGGTGTATGTGTGTGTGTTGTGTGTGTGTGTGTGTGTGCGTGCGGGTCTGGGTCTGATAGATGTTTGCTGCCTTCTCCAGCATGACAGAGATGAAGCAGGCTGTGCTGAAGCTCAGCACAATTGTAACAGTCTGCCTTAAATCAAAATGATGACTCTATCCAAAGGCAGGGGCTGTGCTCTCTCTCTCTCTCTCTCTCTCTCTCTCTCTCTCTCTCTCTCTCTCTCTCTCTCTCTCTCTCTCTCTCTCTCTCTCTCTCACTCACACACACACACACACACAAACACACACAAACACACATACCAACTCCTATCTTCATTTGTCACTTTTGGTCGTGCAGACACACAAACACACAGACACACTCACACACACAAGCACTTCTTTTGTTGGCACCTGAGGTCACCCATTGATATGATTTCAC
>NC_085011.1:6168569-6171069 GCF_963854185.1 Sardina pilchardus | reverse complement strand
CACTACATCTAGTCATCATGACAGAAATGAATTCGAATATAAATTCTGATGTCTTTCTTTGTGTCTTTCTTGCAACTCTTTCATCTCTGCCTCCCTTTGTTCCTTCTCTCTCTCTCTCTCTCTCTCTCTCTCCTCCACTGAAGGTGTCCAACCGGACGGTGCGTGTGGCGAGCACTCTCACAGGGAACTTGGTCCTGGCGGAGCGGCTGAACTACGAGGAAAGGACACGCTACTTGATCATCATCCAGGCCAATGTAAGAGCTCCAGCTCACTTTCTGTTTCGCACAAGCTCCCAGGGTGTGTGTGTGTGTGTGTGTGTGTGTGTGTGGATGGGTATGTGAGTGTGTGTGTGTGTGTGAGTGGGTGTGTGCGATTCAATTACTTTCTCTCTAAAACAGCTGAGTTCTAACAGAAGATGAATGTAACCTTTCATGGACTCACCATCACTTCATCATGTTACCCTACACTGCTGACTCTCTTTCTCTCTCACCCTCCCTCTCTTTTTCATTTTTGCCACTCTCTCTCTCCCTCTCTCTCTCTCTCTCTCTCTCTCTCTCTCTCTCTCTCTCTCTCTCTCTCTCCCCATGTTCACTGTTGGGCTCTGTCACTGGTATCCCTGTAAGAGAGAGAGAGGAAGCCATTTTTCCCCCCAGGCCTCTCCTCTGATGGGGTCTGATGGAGTTTTTAATTCCCCGCTTGGCTGGACAGCTTGTTAAAGGCTGAAACAAGCAACGGCGTATGGAGATAATGAACCCCAAGCTCAGACACAGATGTAACAGAAAGGGCTTGAACAAATGATAAAGCTCGCCACTGTGTGTGCTCAACCTAGGCCACAATAGTGTGGGGGATAGGGGAGTAGAACCTCCTGCTCAACCTGGGCCAGCACAATAGTATGGGGGATAGAGGAGGAGAGCCTCCTGACAGTGGAGGTGGACAGTGGATCTTCAATGTCATGGTGCTTGTACTTGTATGTGCTCGGTCACACCACACACGCACGCACGCACGCACGCACGCACGCACGCACGCACGCACGCACGCACACATGCACACACACGTGCACACACACACACACACACACACACACACACACACATACTGTACACTTTCTATCTTCGTTTGTCACTTTTGGTCGTGCACACTAATAAAAATAATGCGCCTTTCATGTCACCCAAGAACACTGCACAATAATGGCAAGAGCAACATAGTGTCTTAAAAGCAACGCATAGAGACAGCACATGTAGACAGAATACTTAGTAAATAAATACACCGTACATTATGCAGACAAATGTTGACAGCAAAAAGAAAGCAACAGTAAAAAAGACAGTGGAAAGGATAGGATGGGGGGGGCAGTTAGGATGAGGTGGGAGTAGCAGGGAAAAGTAAGAGAGAGAGACTAGGTGATGTGTTAGCATAGAGGTAGTGGGAGGGATGTGGGGGCAGTTAGGATGGGGGGGGGGTAGTTAGGAGGGGGTAGGAGTAGGAGGGAGAAGCAAGACAGAGGGAATAGGTGATGTGTTAGCATAGAGGTAGTGGGAGGGAATTCTAGAGTACAGTATGCTTGCACACATACAGTATGCACAGCTACAGTGTTTGCAGTGTGCTTCAAGTGGCATGTGTGAGTTTCATTTGTTTCGTCTGTTTGTTTTTTTATTGAGTGCACTTCACATTTTGACAGCCAAAAATGAGGCCTCGCCGGGAAAAAAAGACTAAATAATAGACTAAAAACATCCGCCTCGGTGTCGTGCACTAATTAGGCTTGTGCTCATTGTGCCTGGTGCTGAATGATCTTCTTTAAAAAGCGCCATCCGCACAGACAGCTTCCTCATAATGAGTTTCCCTCCTCTCCTCTCCTCTCCTCTCCTCTCCTCTCCTCTCCTCTCCTCTCCTCTCCCCTCCCCTCCCCTCCCCTCCTCTCCTCTCCCCTCCTCTCCTCTCCTCTCCTCTCCTCTCCTCTCCTCTCCCCTCCTCTCCTCTCCTCTCCTCTCCACCCCAACACACCACAGCAGAGCACCTCGCTGCCGCTCACTCGTCATTAACACGGTGGCCTTGTTTACGCACCACACTGCCTGCCGATGAATGTCTGCCTTCCCTCCGCCTAATTATCCTTTTGTGGAGGTAACGGGAACGGTGGGCCGCCGCGCCGCCGAACTTCTCCGCTGTAGCTGCGGCAGCCTTCAGAAGCTCTCCGGAAAGATTTGTGCGTCCGTGAACGGCCCTGCACGCTCCGCTCGTGATAATTCCCTGAAGTGTTGAGGATATTTTTTTTTAAACAAAACAGTTTTTTTTTCCATGAAGACTGACTGAAAGACTTGAATGCAGGCTCCAAAGTGAGGCTGGACTCACCCCAACGCCCTGGGCACTTCTTTATCAGAGAATCTGAGACAAAAAAAATGCGTAAAGCTCCTGGGTGATGGGTTTTAAGACGAAAATATTTTCAAAAGGTTTTGAAGAGCCAAAATGTCTGCTTTGGTCTACGAGAGAGATGTTTCTGCTATGTGTT
>NC_085011.1:6156069-6161069 GCF_963854185.1 Sardina pilchardus | reverse complement strand
CATCATAGTAGGGGGAGGTGGACCATGTGGCCAAGGAAGTTCTCACCCAGAAAATGATGTTCTAGGGTAGCCTGGGTGTTCCCATACTGCCTTGCGCGGTGAATTCAAATTCAAATTCAAATTCAAATAGCTTTATTGGCATGAATGTAAAATTTTACAATGTTGCCAAAGCAGTAATTGCATCAAATAATTAGAATTCTTTCACGCTGCTAAGGCAGTCTGGAAACTAACGCCCACATTTTCGCCTGATGTTGGCGACCAATCACAGAACAGGGGAGAAAGCAAGACCATGATGAGCTATGCACAGACGCATTTGATAGACATCCGTGGCGCCCAATGAACGAATCTGGGCATTTTTTCAAATACGAGAAAATGAACGTCTGGTTGCCAGACCACGTCTCATTTGAGAAGTGGTAGGCGCTAGCCAGGCTAGGTCTAGGGTGTCTTGTGCATAAAGCTCTCTGGCATATGGGAGCATTGATCTGATCCACTGATGTTTG
This sequence comes from Sardina pilchardus, assembly GCF_963854185.1. Lineage (NCBI taxonomy): Eukaryota > Metazoa > Chordata > Actinopteri > Clupeiformes > Clupeidae > Sardina > Sardina pilchardus. Next base: position 6,160,569 of record NC_085011.1, on the reverse strand, counting down.
TGATGAAGTCTTTGCTCACTAGCAGATCGATGTTGTTATGTTATATTGTTATGTTTCGTTATGAAATTAACTTTAGATATACTTTAGTTGCACTTTGAATCCTTTGGATTAAAGAGCATAGTCTTGTTGGTTTCCACTCAATTCAGTTTAGTTCAATGAAGCTGAGCTAACTAAATGAAATAGGCTTTATTGACATGGCTGTTGTAAAAGCTCATATTTCATCACTGTACTCGTTCCTCACCCCAACCCATCAGAGACTTCTGAAATCAATGAACGCGAGCCTGCCTGCCTGCCTGCCTGCCTGCCTGCCTGCCTGCCTTCCTGCCTGCGTTGATTGTCTACCTGAGTCCTAACTCAGTCTGTGGTTGGAGCTTCAGCTGTGCTCTCATTCAGTACCGTGCTGTGCTGTGCTGGGCTGTGCTGTGCCATGCTGTGCCATGGTGTACTGTGCTGTGCTGTGCTGTGCTGTGCTGTGCCGTAAGCCCCAACTGGAGTTGCGCTGCAGGGATTTCCTGTTGCCACTCCGGTTGCCAGGTAGCAGGGCCTGATGGGACAGCCACCTAATAGGCTCTGGCTAACGAGATGTGTCACACGGGCGTGTGCTGTGCTGGACACTGAGATTAGACCAGCACTGAACTCTGCTCTTGTGGTGCCTCTGCCCAATTCTTTTCTTTTAGTCAAACTTACACACACAAAAGGGGAAAAAAAGTGAATGCCACCGTCGGCACTGCAGGTGTGTTTTTTTTTGTTTGTTTTAATTCTCAACGGAAGCCATAGTTGTTGTTGACAGTTTCAGTTTGTGTACTTGCACTTGGTTGGTACGGAGAGACTAAACAAATTAAATGCAACACGTCGAGACAGGTTGAGTTTCCTTTTTTTCTTTATTGAATAAAAATGAGTGCCGCTGCCTTTGTTTAAAGTAGTTTTGGAGGCGGTGAGTTGGAGCGTCGGTGGCACGGCCTGGTGCTCATCCCAAATTGGCCTGGCCTGCGATGGCTCCCCTGTGGCCCATAGTGTGGGCTTTATTAGGTGGGGGTGCAGGGACCAGCGCTGCTTCCCGGCGTTTTTATTTTTAATTATGAACACACAGAGCAAAGCGCCTCCCAGCCGAAAGCACAACGGGGGGGCCGGGCAACTTTAAAGTGCATACTCAGCCCTGGCTCATTATATATTGGGCTATGCTTTAACTATATTCCTGTGAAAGCATAGTATAAACACTCCATCTCTTCCTCTCTCTCTCTCTCTGTTTTCTTTGTATCTATGTATTTATGTCCTTTCAACTGAGATCATCCATTAGTCTTTGAGCTAGAATAGAATATATACTTTTTTGATCCCGTGAGGGAAATTCGTTTCTCTGCATTTAACCGAATAAGTGCATTAATTAATACACACAGCACACAGTGAACACACAGTGAGGTGAATCACGCATTAACCCGGAGCAGTGAGCTGCCTGCCCAACCAGCGGCGCTCAGAGAGCAGTGAGGGGTTAGGTGCCTTGCTCAAGGGCACTTCAGCCGTGGACTGGTCGAGGATCGAACCGGCGACCCTCCGGTCACAAGCCCGAAACCCTGACCAGTAGGCCATGGCTTCCGTACATACAAAGGACAGATCAATGACTTGTATTCTATTCGAGGTTGCTGAAGCAACAAAAGGTACGTATGCTGTGGAGCAATGTGGAGAAATCTGGTGTAGACTACCGTGATGTAGAGAAGTCTGGTCTAGACTGAGTCCTCATTGGCTCATGTTTCAGGTCTTCTCCACAAAGTGGCACAGGCCAGTGAAGAACCGTCTGACAGTTGGCCTCCTTAACGGCGCTGGGCGTGTACTGTCCGTGACAGCTGCTGTTTGTGACTTTGTAAAGTTTTTGAGAATCCCGAGAGCTCGGACTGTCCTCCTGTTTTATACTCGCTCTGGCCTAACAGGAGAGATCACAATGTGCTGTGAGCCGGCAGCATCATCTGAGTAATAAACTGACCCTTAAATGAAAATGCTGAGAAGTGTGTTTCCTCGTGTCGCCTCTCTCTCTCTCTCTCTCTCTCTCTCTCTCTCTCCTCTCTCTCTCTCTCTCTCTCTCTCTCTCTCTCTCTCTCTCTCTCTCTCTCTCTCTCCCCTCCTCTCTCTCTCCTCTCTCTCTCTTTGAAGGTGTAATTAGTGTAAAATGGCATTATGGTCTTTTACTGGCTCTCAACTCCCAAGGTGAAGCTTAGGGCACATTAAAGTCTGTGTTTGGAAGCTGGAGGACTCATTCATGCTTGGCCCATATGCTATGTATTTGTGTATATGTGTGTGTGTGTGTGTGTGTGTGTGAGGCGGGGCATCTGTGTGTGTGTGTGTGTGTGTGTGTGTGTGTGTGTGTGCATATATGTGCTGTGTGTTCAACAGTATCATAAGGAGGGGGCTGGCATACAGTAGCTATAATCACCAATTATGCCCTCCTCTCTGCTGTGGCAATAGTGCTGGCACAGCAGAAGAGACGACTTTACAGTGATGTTAACACACCACATGCACCACACGCCATATGCACTATATTCATATACACAGCAGAAGAGACTTTACAGTGATGTTAACACACCACTCCCACTGAGCCATATGCACTACTGTATATTAGTAATATTCCACAAGAGCACATGTAGTACAGCGCTTCTCAAAGTGGGGTCTCCGACCCATAGCCCAGGGGTCAGCAGAGTAATTGGTTTGAAATGATAAAGTTGAAAATTCATATCCACAGATGACACCCCTTTAACACCCCTTCACCCATCAAACAAGCACATTGTGTCAAGTTCTGTATTTGCTCTAGCCTGGCTATCGCCAGACTAAGCTCAATCTGATTGAAGATTGAAGATTAGTCTGGGGAGTCTGAACTGTATTTCTACTGCACAAGAGGCATGATCAATAGGCATAGTTCAAATGACTCAGTACGCATTTGGATAGTGCTTTGGTTCCAGCAATCGTGGACAGGAAGCAGGAGAGATAAATGTGCAGGTTTTCCAGCCTGAGCTGCAGGGTGAAATCCCATCGCTGGCAGATGGGGCTGGCTGCGTTCATCCAGTCTATATTTGCTCCCACCCACATTAACATTTAACTTGAAAAACTTCCCTTACACAGGTCCTGAAGAACTGTTTCTACTGCAACTTAGCTTGGCTTGGTTGTCAGCCAGCTAGCTGATACTGTAAACGTGTTGAAAATGTTTGAGTCAGTCCATGTCCACACGTGATGCAAAATCTCAAACTGACAGAAAACCAAGTAGCGGTTATGTTATGAGGGGGTCCACAGAAAATATTCTCCACCAAAATGGGTCCAAAAGGGAACCAACAAATGGACAACCCCTGATGTACTGTAGAAGGTAACCTTATAGGTAACCCACTGCTGTTTTTAAGCTTCTACAATAGATAGATAGATAGATAGATAGATACTTTATTGATCCCCAAGGGGAAATTGAAAACAATACAAGACAATACAATAAGCTGAAAACAGTGAATCGGCAACTTGGAGGTTAGCCAACTGTCACTAATGTATAAGAAATGCAATGTTAGTATCCAGTGCACCAACTGTCACTAATGTATAAGAAATGCAATGCTAGTATCCAGTGCAAGACGGACAACAGATTCCACACATTAGCATTGTGTTTGTTTCTCATTAGCGGCAAAATGGCCGAGCGTTTCACACCATCTCCAGCACCATATGCCAGTAGCACCACGGCGGCTGTGTGCGGCGGCTGCTCTCCTTGTGTAGCCTACTTACTCAGTCATTCATTTAGATAAACACTCTCTAATCTATAAATGCACTCCGGTGGTGAAAGATACAGTGATTCATTTGTGGAAACGTTTATATTCATCTGTTAGTGTGAAAAGCAGTTTGCAGCTCTGGCCTCAATCATGCAAACAAATTTTGTGGAGGAATGTGCTTACCCAATGTAAGTTAGAAATTGTGTAACCATAGAAAAAATAGCAAAATAAATAAATATCATGATGCGTGTCAACATGTTTTGATCGTTATCAGTCAGTACATGGTTTAGCTTTAATTAAGCCTGCTCTAATCAACACCTTGTGAATATCAATGATCTTGCCTTATAGCCTGCAGTAAATATGCATTGATTATAGCTCTGCCCAATCCTATTAAGCAGAACAGCAACATGTGAGGCACACACTTGCCCTTCAATGGACCCAGATATTCATTGGGAGGCATTGAACTGGGATCCAAATCAGCTCTGTCTGATCACATACTTCTTATCCTCAGCATAACCCCCTGCTCAAAAGCTTTAAATAGCTTATAATGGGGGACCCATTCTTACATAGCAAATGAACATTACTGAACACATAAGCATACTAAATTGTATCTTTTGACTATGTATGAATAAACTACTACTACTACTACTATACTACTACTACTACTACTACTACTACTAACCACTGGACAGGATGGAAGGCTGTCTTTTAACTGTGCTTACTATGCTCTGTGCTAACTATGCTGGTCTTAGTTAACTCAATCTTTTAGGATAGT
>NC_085011.1:6143569-6146069 GCF_963854185.1 Sardina pilchardus | reverse complement strand
CCGCACTGTCACAAACAATGTTATCCAGCCTGTTTGATTTCCCAAAACATGGAGGCATTCCTTGACTGCTCAGTTCTTCTTTTTTTTTTCGTTTTACATTTTACATTTATTCATTGAGCATTGAGACACTTTTATCCAAAGTGAAAAAATTAGCCGAAATGTTGGAGCTGCAATGCAGAGAAGACCTGAGGCAACAATTAAAGCTCCATCAGGCAGTACTACCACCAGAGGATCAGAGTGCAGGAGTTCTAAGAAGGAGGTGTAGTAGAAGGAGAAAGTGCTAGAAGGAGGTGGAGGACGGAACAAAGGGAAAGTAAAGTAAAGTAAAGTAAAGTAAAGTAAAGTAAAGTAAAGTAAAGTAAAGTCAAGTAAAGTCAAGTAAAGTCAAGTAAAGTCAAGTAAAGTCAAGTAGGGCTGAGGTCACACTATGCATGAATTCACTTTCATTCACAACTTCACTTGATCTGGCTGTTTAGGCCAGCACTCCAATAGTTTGGAAAGATCCACATTGAGTGAAGCCTGCTCCTATCCGCAAGTGTATGGGAAGTGCACTGAAAGTGTATGGAAGTGCATGGGAAGTGTATGGAAGTGTATGGGAAGTGCATGTTAGGCATGTAAGGTTGTTAGAAGTGTTAGGAGAGGCGATATCCTCATATAAAGTTGGGTCTTCACGAAGCCTCTTGAAGATAAAGAGGCACGCTTTGCTGCTTTGGTCGCACTTAGGCATGTAAGGTTGTTAGAAGTGTTAGGAGAGGCGATATCCTCATATAAAGTTGGGTCTTCACGTAGCCTCTTGAAGATAAAGAGGCACGCCTTCCTGCTTTGCTAGCACTTGGCAGGTGGTTGCACCATCGGGGGACTAGAAGCGAAGATGGCCTTTATTGCTGTGCGTGTAGGGCAGCCGTGCCAGACGACGCTGCTTGGAAGAGTGCTATAGCATAAGCCTTTCTGAGAGCATTGGAGTAGGCGGCCGGGAGCAGACCCTTAGCTGCCATCCCTTTGTAAGCGAGCAGCAGTGACTGGAATGTGATGTGGGTGGCTGAGGGTAGCCAGCGGAGCTGAGCGAACAGCAGGGTGCCGCGTGCCCTTTTCGGGTGATTGAAAAGCAGACGCGCTGCCGCGCTCTGGACCATCTGTCGGGGTTCCACCGCGCAGGCGTGGAGGGCCTGAGAGGAGGTGTGGAAGGCCTGAGAGGAGGTGTGGAAGGCCTGAGAGGAGGTGTGGCAGCTGTGGAGGAGCAGGCGTGGAAGGCCTGAGAGGAGGTGTGGCAGCTGTGGAGGAGCAGGCGTGGAGGGCCTGAGAGGAGGCGTGGAAGGCCTGAGTGGAGGTGTGGCTGCAGTGGAGGAGCAGGCGAGGAAGGCCTGAGAGGAGGTGTAGCAGCAGTGGAGGAGCAGGCGTGGAAGGCCTGAGAGGAGGTGTAGCAGCAGTGGAGGAGCAGGCGTGGAGGGCCTGAGAGGAGGCGTGGAAGGCCTGAGAGGAGGCGTGGAAGGCCTGAGAGGAGGTGTGGCAGCTGTGGAGGAGCAGGCGTGGAAGGCCTGAGAGGAGGTGTAGCAGCAGTGGAGGAGCAGGCGTGGAGGGCCTGAGAGGAGGCGTGGAAGGCCTGAGAGGAGGTGTGGAAGGCCTGAGAGGAGGCGTGGAAGGCCTGAGAGGAGGTGTGGCAGCTGTGGAGGAGCAGGCGTGGAAGGCCTGAGAGGAGGTGTAGCAGCAGTGGAGGAGCAGGCGTGGAGGGCCTGAGAGGAGGCGTGGAAGGCCTGAGAGGAGGTGTGGAAGGCCTGAGAGGAGGTGTGGAAGGCCTGAGAGGAGGTGTGGAAGGCCTGAGAGGAGGTGTGGCCGCAGTGGAGGAGCAAGATGCTCTGTACCAAGAGCTGGGTGGTGTGGTGCTTTAGGTGCTGCCTGATTGGGCCAAAATTGATTGTTCATCTCCCATCAACAGCTGCCAGTAATTGATCGGTGTCTGCAGCATCATCTAGACTAGAGGAACATTAGTAACAACGTCCAAAGTATCTTTCAGTGTATTAGGCCTGAACATTCTGTCAATATTCCCCATTGCTTTTAATAAGTGCAATTATTATTGCATAATGAATAATGACTACACTATTAATGTTATCCAAATATTATGATAGACTATCACCACACCATCACCCCCCACAGTCACAGTGTGTTTGAACATTGTGAAAACGTCTATGTGGGAACACCATGTTCCCCCTTGGATCTGTGTCCTCTACTGAGTCAGCTCTGCACAGTCAGCTGAGTCTGTTACCTGACAAAGCTAGAGTGTTTTAGCAGGAGGCTTTTTGTTTTGTCTGTGTCAAATGATTTAATAAATAGAGACATACGAGGGGTCCAGACTGGATGGTGATCCCGAGCGCGCTCTATTGGACGGGAGTGGATTGCCTAGAGAATAGAGTTATCATTATTAAGATGTGCACGGAGTAAGAACAATAGTGTTTGATTAAGTGCTGTTCTGTAGGAATGGAGCTGACGGAGCCACGCTTGATGC
>NC_085011.1:6136069-6141069 GCF_963854185.1 Sardina pilchardus | reverse complement strand
CCACTTTCTCCCAGGTGTCCTACAGCGTGGAGGTGTTCACTGATATGCAGCAGGGAGAGACTGTACTACAGGTCAGTCACACTGTTTCTTTACCTGTGCCACTTACCTGATATGTGCTACAGTGTGCGTTTGCATGTGTGTATGTACAGTACTGTATGTGTTGTTGTACAGTGTGTTTGTGTGTGTCTGTGTGTGTGTGTGGGTTTGTGTGATTACAGTAATGTGCAAATTGCAGTCCAACAAAGCATCATGAATGTATCAGATGCATGCTACTGTTTCAGTCTGTGTGTGTGTGTGCGCCCATGAGTTAACTTCCCATCATGACTGTGTGAGAGCAGCATCCAGTAATTTACTGCCTATTAGGTGAGTTGTTTACAATGATTGTGCAATTTCTTTTCACCTATGAGGTTAATACTCGGGTCAGCCTATGTATGTCAATACATTTCTTTTCTTCATTCTTCTTTGATGTGATTCTGATGTATTGCCCACTGCTGTTAACCCACGGCTACGGTCAATGCATGGCTTTGTTGTATTAAATTACAAGCTACGCTGTCATGTTTACACACAATGCGGCTAAAGCACTGGACATTACTGCAGCACCAAACGACACAATCATGTGGCGTGTGGATGTCTGCGGAGCATTTTTCATTACGCCCACACAACCCACTTACGCTTCGATTTCATCCAGATACACACACGGCACAGCACGGCACGGCGCGACACGCCACAGTGTGGTCATGGAGTCAGGTGGCTCTCCAGCGCCCCGTAAACTAAACCAATCCATTTTTGGTCGAGCGGCTTTTCACCGCGCCCCGCCGTAATCTACTCAGTCACAGAAACAATCCCGACTTGGCAAACAATTTCCTCGGCCAGAACAAAAGCGATATCCGAATCAGCCCAAGAGGCTCCGAGATTGAAAGAACACAGGAGAGAGGGGAGAGAGAGAGAGAGAGATAGATGGGAGGAATTCAGAAGAGAAAAGAGAGCGAGAGAGACAAAGGGGAAGAGAGAGAGAGAGAGAGAGAGAGAGAGAGAGAGAGAGAGAGAGAGAGAGAGAGAGAGAGAGAGAGAGAGAGAGAGAGAGAGAGAGAGAGATAGAGAGAGAGATGGGAGGAATTCAGAGGCAAAAAGAGAGAAAGAGACAAAGGGAGAGAGAGAGAGAGAGAGAGAGAGAGAGAGAGTGAGAGAGAGAGAGAGAGAGATGGGAGGAATACAGAAGCAAAAAGAGAGAAAGAGACAAAGGGAGAGAGAGAGTGAGAGAGAGAGAGAGAGAGAGAGAGAAAGAGAAAGAGAGAGAGAGATAGAGGAAGATGCAGAGGGGATGGGAGGGTTTATAGCCACTGAAGTGTGTGCGGAGCGGACTTGAGAAAGTGATGAGTCACAAACTGTACTCGTGAAGCTCACCATGCCTCAGCAGCGGCGGCAAACGCCAGCGTGTAGACGACGTCTCTTGCTCCTAGTTCCTGGCCTCTCGCTCCTCGCTCCTCGCGGCCTGGCGCTGATGGGAACAGGCTGCTGCTCTCCCGCGGCGAGAGGAACATCTCCTCCGAGTGTCTCTAGCATCTGGCAGAAAAAAACACAGCACAACAGCAGCAGCAACAATACCAGTGAACAGTCCGCTATAGATAAAGAAAAGGAGGAGAGTGGGACAACTCTCAAAGTCAGCAAAAAACTCGTCAACCCCCCCGACGCCAGTTATTACCTGACTGCCATTGCCTCACAGCCCGTGGCCGCCATTACAGAAACAACAGGCGGCTCTTTATGCGATGAGAGGCTCGTCTGAAGCAGCAAACTGCCTCTCCGCCACAGCGGTGGATGTCGCCCAGATCGCGTGGGGCCGTTATTTATTTCTCTGCTTGTTTGTTTGTGGGTTTGGATGTGTGTCTGTAGTAATTGTGGTTTGGGTGACGGCGGTGGGCTTTTGCATTGTCTCGGAGGGTTTGTTTTCTTCTCAGCGGGGGGTTGCTTCCTGCGTTTCTGTGTCTGTCTTTCTGTGTCTCTTTCAGTTGTTTATTTCTCTATTCTCGCCTGCCTCCCTCTGTCTGACAGCCCCCCCCCCCCCCCCCTTTGGACTTTGGGACTGCCTCAGATTACTTCTAGTTCTCTCCATCTTTCTCTCTCTCCCTCTCTCTCTCATACGCACTCTTTCTACCTCTCCCTTATAGCCTCTCCCAAAATCTCTCTCCTCCTCTCACACCTCTCTACTTCATTTCATCACCCTTTATCTTTCTCTGGCTCTCATTCTACATCCCCCCATCTTGTAATTCCTTGTCTTTAATTCTACACTCCTCTCCTTCCCTCTCTCCTTCTCTCCCTCCCTCCCCCCTGTCTCTCGTGTCCCTCTCTCATGTCTGTTAGCTCAGCCGAAGGGACACACATGGTGAAAGGTCATGTTTAATCTCTGTAGAATCACACTGGCCCTCCCTTCAGCAGCGGGGTGACAGAGGCCAGCACTGGGACGGCCTGGCCTCTTAACCCTGTGTTTGATAAGCCAATCACACACACACACACACACACACACACACACACACACACCACACACACCGTTAAATACACACACTTGCACACTTATACACACCCACACACATACATACAGACAGTCTTACAGCCTTAAACACACACACACACACACACACACACACACACACACCATTAAATACACACACTTGCACACTTAAATACACACACACACACACACATACATACAGACAGTCTTACAGCCTTAAACATACACACACACACACACACACACACCATTAAATACACACACTTGCACACTTAAATACACACCCACACACATACATACAGACAGTCTTACAGCCTTAAACACACACACACACACACACACACACACACACACTTGGACAGCCTTTCTCCTGGGTAGTGCACCTGAGATGAAGGGCACTGCCTTCCTCTGGCCTCCCAACTCAGGGGGCGACGGGGATGGATTGAGCCAGGCAAAGGGAAATAAAGAGAGAGAGGGAGAGAGAGAGGGAGATAAAGAGAGAGAGAGAGAGAGAGTGAGAGAGAAAGAGAGCAAATGATGGAGGAGGAGAGGAGAGAAGAGGAGAGAGGGTCATTTAATTGATTAGCTCGGAGGTGCTCTGTGTTCTTCCTCTCCCCCACTCGAGCCGTGAGTGCCATGATTCTCCTCCACCGCCCTGCTCTTCTCCGCTCTGCTCTGCTCTGCTCTGCTCTGCTCTGCGGCAGGATTATGTGCCATTGAGGGTAATGGGGTTTGTGTGTCGGCCTGCCGGAGCACCGCTGTTTTGTTTTTCGCGCGGCGACGCGCTCTTATCTCGCGCCGGCCACGTTTTGGGATTTGAGGGATTAAAAGCGGGCCAGAGTGCCGTTACCGTGCAGCCTGTGCCGCAGTGCCTAAACAAAAACCCCGTACTGTACGGAGCCGCTCACACACACACACACCCAGGCCTGCGCGGAGCTGTGCCGTTAAAGCACCGTGTCTAAGGTATGCTGCAGACTACATGATTTCAGCCCGATTTTGACTGCGTCGTGGCCAAAAAAATTCCATTATCGTGTCCGAATATTCAATGTCGGGAACGACGTTCAAAGGAGGAAGCGTCTTGTAATGTGACATTTTCAACAACACGTGGTTTATTGTTTGCGACATTCTACGACGTTACGACCAAAAGTCTAGCATGTCAGAATTTTTGGGAATCTCCTACGACTCCCATGTTGACACTGACACTGTGACGACACACGACGAGAAGGCTACGATAGATGATCTTGTAATGTGGCCACTGTTGCGACCAAGACGCGGTAAGATTTTGTGGTTCTCATCACAGAGTCTGACATGGTCAATCGTAAAAGATAATCGTGACAGACTGAAAATCGTGTAGTCTGCACAGGCCATAAGGTATGCTGCAGACGCTGTGACTGTGAAGCGAGCCAGTCAGGAGGTGCACTGTATGAAAACACTTCACCTTATATGGCTCTAAAAGCAATAACTCTGGCAGCCTACACATTCTTTTATTCATATTTGCAGCCAGGCGGGTATTAATCACATCTCTATGGGTGAAATAATGCCTTTCAGAATGGCAGCCAATGTATAACATTACACCTACACAGCACATGAGGAGAAATGCTATAATTGCACAAGGTGCAGGTCTGTTTGAAGAGTGTTATAACTGCTTTCTTTTGTGCAACAATGTGTTGAAGATTGATGACAGGATACTGGTAGAGGATGGTATGACAGTAAATTCTCTTCTCTCTCTCTCTCTTTCTCTCTCTCTCTCTCTCTCTCCCTCGCTGTGTCTCTGTCCTCTCTTCTCTCCATCACAGCTGAATGCCCTGGATGCTGATGAGGGTCTGAACGGCATGGTGACGTACTCCATCTTGGCGGGCGACCAGGGGGACTTTATCATCAATAACCGCACGGGACGCATTACCATAGCGCCGGCAGTCACGCTGATGGTTGGCCGCTCCTACGCCCTGACGGTCAAAGCGGCCGACAACGCCCCTGAAGCTGAGAGGAGGCACGTATATTATAGATTATAGATTTACCTCCCTCTGTGTCTGTCACTGTCTCTCTCTCTGTCTCTGTCTCTCTCTCTCTTCTCTCCTCTCTCTCTCTCTCTCTCTCTCTCTCTCTCTCTCTCTCTCTCTCTCTCTCTCTCTCTCTCTCTCTTTCTCTCTTCTCTCTCTCTCTTCCTTCTCTTTCTCTCTCTCTTCTCTCTCTCTCTCTCTCACACACACACACACACACACACATACTGTACAACACACACATACACTTCTCTTCTGTTTGTTCTGACTGCGCCTAATCCATCCCGTCAAGTTAATATACCTGGCAGCATGTCTGCTTATAGCTGTTTGCCTTCTGTCTGGCCTTGTGTGTGTGTGTGTGTGTGTGTGTGTGTGTGTGTGTGTGTGTGTGTGTGTGTGTGTGTGTGTGTGTGTGTGTGTGTATGCTGTGTGTGTCGGCGACCACAGATGATTGTTTTCGCCTCTGTATTAGTCTCGTCATGTCTGCGTGTCCG
>NC_085011.1:6110696-6114115 GCF_963854185.1 Sardina pilchardus | reverse complement strand
AAACACTTAAATAGTGTTTTGTGTTCTTGTTTTTAAAGATAGGCTATTGCAATAGAAGCATAGGGGAATACAAATGTACATACAAACATATAAGACACAAGACAACACAGGACACAAGACATTACAAATGATGAAATCCACATTAACACATAGATCTTGTACACATATACAGTACATATACCATGTACATAAACACAGACAGACAATACACAGACTGACCTAGACTGTGAACACAGACAGACAGACAACACATAAACTTATGCGATAAGATGTAATGAGATACATCTTATAAATTGAAAACATATACACAATTTCACACACAAACAGATAGACACATACATACAACATACAGTATCTAGCTAAATGGGCCTAAACACACACACACATACAGAAGACGAGACACATAGAAAAGACAAACAAACTTTTGATACGCACACACACACACACACACACACACACACACCTGTACTGTACACAAAAGATTACACACAGGCTACTTACATAAACCTACATCCATACACATACAGTACACACATACACACATGCACACACACGTGCAAAGGCACACAATCATACATTAAATACATTTAACATTGTAAACATCAACATTAACACACAACATACACATACACACACAAGGACATACTGACTAGATACACAGAAAGGACAATACATAAATTGAGATGACATGTAGACACACACACACACACACACACACACACACACACACACACACACACACACACACACATACATACACACACATCACATGCGTACAATACATAAACATGTACTTATATTATCCCTAAGTCTATTGAAAGTCTATTAACAAAGTAATTTGTTGCACAACAGTGTGACAAACTCTCTAAATTGAAACTCTTGGGCACTCAGGTCTTGGGTTACTGGTCTAGCTAGTACTGATGCAAAACTGGGTTTTATAACGTTTTGGGTTTGCACACCTGTTGACAGTCTTGGACCAGTTGGCATGGAATCTGAGTGGGGGGCACCATGGATGGGTTGATATGGGGGGTGAGAGGGTTGTATGGCTCTTTGGTTGTTGTAGATTGGGGGGTATGCTGCAATTGTAGTTCTTGGCCATGTTGTCCTCCTTTGCATCGAGGGAGGGGCAGCCGTTCCGGATGGTTTCAATGATGGAGGAGCTTTAGTGTCTCTCTTTTGGACAATGGGGATTCTTCTTCGCTGTAAGACAGTGTCTTTCATGTTCCTTGCCAGCAAGCTTACACCCTTCTTATTCAGGTGGACGGTGTCATACAAGTGATCAGAAGTGATGTCTTTGTGGTGGATGGTATGCACATTTTCAATGTTCACACATGCCTGATGTATTTCCTTGTTTATGGCTGCAATCCGGTGAGTGGAGACATCTAGGCGAGGCAGGATGGTTGATACAGAAATCCTGGTTTTAGGGAAAGTCTTTCTTGCCTGAGTAACCACCTCTGTTAATTTGTCTACCACACTGTTATCTTTGGATGGCGTAAAGTCATTGGTTCCTGTGTGGATTATCAGCTGTTTAAGATTCTTTGTTTTGATTTTCTGAATGTTTTCCAAAGCAGATGATGTTCGTGGAGTTTTGATTTTTACAGCTTTTGATGATGGAAAAAGACGTTTCATGTCAATGAATTTCCCATTAGAATCACATAAAAGCACAATTTCAGGATCAGGTTCTTCATGAGGTGGGTTATCTTTCTTTAAAGTCTTTTTAGGAATGCCAGATTCCAGCTTTACTTCCTCAGTTGCAGGTGTTGGTGATATTCTAGGTGGTGTTGCAGAGGGATTTGGTGGGGATTGGGGGTTAGACAAGTTCCTCTTCAGGTCATATAACTCTCTCTGTAGAGCATCTATGGAGTTCAGTTGTTCAGAGAACTGTGTTTCTTTCAGGCTCCGTAATTCCATACGTAGGCCTTGGTTATCTTCTTCCAATTCCCTGAGGGCAGCATGTAGCTCTCTTAGTTCGTCCCTCTGTTGTCTAACCATGGTCCACAACTCATCTCTTGGATGTGATGTAGGAGGCTGTTGTAGCTGTAATCCAGAGAGCATCTTCTCTTTAAACTCCACAAATTCACGTTCAAGCACATGGACGTTTTCTTTTATGGAGTTGAGGTTACTGGTTATTCTTGGTGAGACATGCTCATTTCTGGGAGTGAAGTCACCTGCACATCTGATGGGCGTCATTGTTTTGCTTGGGGTTTTAGTGTTATTTTCATTGCTTTTCTTATTATTAGCACAGTCTTTCAGGGAATGAAAACTTTGGTAGAAATTTTCTAAGCTGTTTTCAGAGCCTTGTACCATAACAGTACCATTGTGATAGATATTAATTGTTAGGTAAGGACTGTTAAGTTCGCCATCTTCATGCATTGTGACTTGCCGGCCTTTGCTTATCCCATTCTTTTTTATATGTTCATAGAACTGGCACACAGCTGTGTGCCAAGCAATAGGGTGGTGGGTAAAGAAGATAAAGTTTGTCATCATTTTACTATTATCCTCTGTAACAAAGTCGGCTTTCAGCGTTTCTGGGTTGTCTCTTAAGACTTTTAATTTGAACGCTTTCTTAGCTTTGTTCGTGAGCTCTCCGGGGTACTGAACTTCAAAGAGTTGTACCGAGGTGCGAAGAGCAGAGAACGTTACATTTGCTGCTACTTTTGTATCGATATTCTGAGACATGTTAGCAGCGTCAAGTCCGTTAAACAACTGCTGTATTAATTCACGGAAACTTGATAAGAAACTTCAGGGGATAACCACGAAGATTACTGAGATCTTGCCTGTCTGTCGGTTGAACTTCGTATGCACTGGTGAACTCCGTAAGGTAAGTCCAGTTTTTTTGCCGTTTGTCTGCTTAGCTGCTTGTAGGTGTTAGCGGCTAGTCAAGTTCCAACGGTGTTTTGTTGTTGATCGTTCTCCGTCAATATTGGGCATGTAGATCTCGTTCTTTTTTAGTGTAACGTTGTCCCCTGGCATTCAGAAAGTCGGATTTTGATCATCCGGTGAATTATATCAACATATTAAGCAAAATCACATAAAGCTCTATGTATATATATCTCTATCCTCTCTCTCTCTCTCTATCTCTCTCTCTCTCTCTCTCTCTCTCTCTCTCTCTCTCTATCTCTCTCTCTATCTCTCTCTCTCCCTCTCTCTCTCTCTATCTCTCTCTCTCCCTCTCTCTCTCTCCCTCTCTCTCTCTCTCTCTCTCTCTCTCTCTCTCTCTCTCTCTCTCTCTCTCTCTCTCTCTCTCTCTCTCTCTCTCTCTCTCTCTCTCTCTCTCTCTCTCCTGCCTCCTGTGTTGCCTGCTGCGTTGGGTAAAGTGAGTTTTAGCGCACGCTTTCATCCAGAGCAACAGGGGGCCGGCGCCCGGACCGGGACTCAAACGAGCCGAGCTGTCTCACCGCCCGCTCCGCACCTTGATG
>NC_085011.1:6088196-6108196 GCF_963854185.1 Sardina pilchardus | reverse complement strand
GAGAGTGTTGAGTGAGTGTGAGAGTGGGCGTTTGGCAGGTCAGGGGTGGCTGTAATCACCCTGTACTCTACTGACTTAGAACAATAGAGGAGAGGAGGAGAGCCTGTCTGCCTTGTGCTCTCCCACTGACACCTGCTCTTTTGCTCCTTTATTCTCTCTCTCTTTTTGTTCTCTTTCTCTCTCTCAAATTCAAAAGTTGCTTTATTGGCATGACAAATGAAAACTTGTATTGCCAAAGCAATTGGTACATGTAAAGGTAAGACGAAACAACAATTACAGAGACAAAACATATACATATACTTTAAACTGATATGGATATTTGTATAGACATACTACCTCACTGGGGTTTGTGAACAATAGTACGGTACTACAATAGTACAACAATAGTAATAGAACATAGTTTTTACATCGATTCAATAGAACTATTCATTGAGAGCAGTATGGTTACTGCTTGCATGTGGATATGGTGTATGTGAGTTCATTAGTGCGCTTGCTGTGTGTGTGTGTGTGTGTGTGTGTGTGTGTGTGTGTGTGTGTGTGTGTGTGTGTGTGTGTGTGTGTGTGTGTGTGTGTGTGTGTGTGTGTGTGTGTGTGTG
This sequence comes from Sardina pilchardus, assembly GCF_963854185.1. NCBI lineage: Eukaryota > Metazoa > Chordata > Actinopteri > Clupeiformes > Clupeidae > Sardina > Sardina pilchardus. The sequence goes on along the minus strand of NC_085011.1, from coordinate 6,107,600 downwards.
TGTGTGTGTGTGTGTGTGCGTGCGTGTGTGTGTGTGTGTGTGTCTGTGCGTCTGTGTGTGTGTGCGTCTGTGTCTGTGTCTGTGTGCGTGTGTGTGTGTGTGCATGTGTGTGCGTGTGTGTGTATCACTCGCTGTCCCTCAGCTGGTGGCAGGTGAAAACGTATTGTGCAGCTATGAGACAGCTGTCCTTTTCCTCTCCTAGTAAGTACTGCAGTTTATTTAGGTTTGTTAAAGAACTGAATCCAGGGTGTTTCTTATCAAGTTTTGGAAAGTAGAGATCCCGAACTGACTGGAATGAGTTGCACTCAGTCAGAAAGTGTAGCTCTGTCTCAACAACATTGTCCTTGCACTGCTGGCATAGGCGTTCATTACTTGGGAGCCATGTTTTTTTGTGTCTACCGGTTTCAATGGCTAATCGGTGCTCACTGAGTCTATATTTTGTTAATGTTTTCCTTAAGTTTGTGTCTTTTATATTTGTTAGGTAGTCTGCTAAGACAAACCCTCTGTCCAATGTCAAGTAGCATTGCATCTTGCTTTGTGTCTTGGCTTTGGATTGCCAATATCGCCAATATTTGTCTTTTAAGATGGGAGAAATTTGTTTCATTTTAGTATGTTCAATTAGTATCTGGTCCTGACTAACAACTGTGTCTGTGTGTGTTAGGGGAGTGGAATGGTTCAAGACCAAGTTGGGAGAGGAGCTATTTCCTTTGCTCAATTCTTGGTTACGCAAGGCTTTGTGATGGAATGAGTGCTGGTCACTGAGTTTTAGGTGTTTCCAGAATTTAATTGTTCTTTTTCTAATTTTAATTAAGAGTGGGTATTGGCCTAATTCAGCTCTGCATGCATTATTTGTAGTGTGTCGGTGGACTTTAAGAATGTATTTACAGAATTCAACATGCAGAATCTCAATTGGATGTTTGTCCCATTTGTCTAGGTCTTGATTTGCCAGTGGACCCCACACCTCACTCCCGTAAAGGGCAATTGGCTCTATTACTGATTCAAATATCCTCAGCCAAATTTGAACTGGTATTTCAAAGGGTATTTGTCTTTTGATAGCATGTAAAGCCCTGCGTGCTTTGTCTCTCAGGTCATTTACAGCCATGTTGAAGGTTCCTCTGTAATTGATTCTGAGGCCAAGGTAGGTATAGTCAAGGGTATGTGCGATATCATTTGGTCCTAATTTAAATGTGTGAGATTTTCCCTGGTACTTGGAGCCTTTTTGGAAGATTAAGATCTTAGTTTTTTCCATGTTAACTGTCAGTGCCCAAGTCTTGCTAAATGTTTGGAGGAGGTCTAATTGATCCTGAAGTCCTTTGTCTGTTGGTGACAGAAGGACAAGGTCATCTGCGAAGAGCAGGAATTTGACTTTGCAGTCATACAAAGTGAGTCCAGGTGTTGGTGACTTTTCCAACATTGTTGCCAGCTCATTGATATAAAGGTTAAAAAGTGTTGGGCTTAGAGGGCAGCCCTGTCTCACTCCGCATTCCTGAGAGATATACTTAGTTCTTTTGGACCCAATTTTAATTCCACACTTAGCTCCAGAGTACATTGATTTGATAATTTCGTATGTTGAACCGCCTATGCCACTTTCCAATAATTTGTTAAATAAACCGTAATGCCAAATAGAGTCAAATGCCTTCTTGAAGTCAACGAAACAGGCAAATACTTTGTTTTTATTTTGGGTATGTTTTTCAATTATGGTTTGTAGTGTATAGATATGATCAGTCGTGCGGTGATTGGGCAGGAACCCAATTTGGGTTCGACTTAATACGCTGTGTTTCATCAGGAAGTTGAGAAGGCGTGAGTTAATGATGCTGCAGAACAACTTGCTGAGGTTGCTGTTTACACAGATACCCCTGTAGTTGTTGGGATCGAATTTATCCCCACTTTTGTAAATAGGTGTGATTAATCCAAGACTCCACATATTAGGGAAGTATCCTACACTAAGAATTATGTTGAACAATTTAAGAATGGCAGATTGATATTTTTTGGTCATTGATTTCAGCATTTCATTTAAGATGCCATCAGGGCCATATGCTGTCTTTGGCCTTAGTTTACCAATATGAGTTAAGAGCTCCTGTTGAGTGATGTGAAAGTCAAGTGGGTTTTGATACTTCTTGATTGACAGTTCTAATTTTTCTAGTTTTTTAATTATGTTTTCTTGATCTGTGTTTTGGTCAGGTTCTACTCTTTTAAAGAGTGTCTGGAAGTGGTTAGTCCATGTATTTCCGTCTTGTATCACTAATTCTTGATGCTTTGCTTTTTTCAGATGATTCCAATTTTTCCAAAAAGTATTAGTATTTATTGATTCTTCAATCAGTGTAAGTTGATTGCAGGTATATTGGGCTTTTTTAGCTCTGAGTGTGCGTTTATATTGTCTTAATGACTCAGAGTATAACAGTCGAATTGATTTATCATTTGGGTTTCTATGTTTCTGGTTAGACAGGTTGCGGAGGTCTGTTCTTATTGCTTGACATTCTGCATCAAACCAAGTGTCCTCTTTTTTAGGTCTTGGTTTTGTTCTTGATCTTTTTAATTTGGCCTTTTCAGCAGTCTTTTCAAATATGATGTTTAATTCTTCTACAGCCTGATTGATACCCTCCTTACTATGGGTATAAGGAGTATCTAAGAAGGAGTTTAGATGAATTTGGATGTCATGACTGACTGTGGCTTTCTTGAATTCTTCTGAACTGTTTTCAGTCCATCGGAACGATCTTTTGACTGGAAACAGCTTACTGGGCAGTGGTTTAGGGGTGTCAACTTCTGTTGTTTTTATGAACACAGTAATTTGGCTGTGATCCGAAAGGGGGGTTAGAGGCTTTACAGTGAATGCTCTAATTGACAAGGGATCTATGTCACTTATTGCATAGTCCACTGTGCTGTCTCCAAGGGGTGAGCAGAACGTGTGTCTTCCAAAGGTGTCTCCTCTTGTCCTACCATTGATGATGTATAGACCAAGACAGCGGCAAAACTGTAGGAGTTCTCTGCCATGTTTGTTAATAATTGGGTCACAGTTCTTTCTGTAAGTATGGGTAGAGCTATTTGTTATATCAAGTGAGTTATAAATGTAGTTGTTGCCATCCTCATTGATAAAGTCATCTAAGGTGCCTGTGCGTGCATTCAGGTCTCCACAAATAAGAATATTTCCCTGGGCCTGGAAATGGCTGGTTTCTGTCTCTAATGTAGAGAAGGTGTCTTCAGTATAATAGGGAGATTCATAAGGGGGGATGTATGCTGCACAGAGAAAAAGGTCTTTCTGTGTGTTTAAAATATCTCTCTTAATTTTTAGCCATACATGGTATTTTCCAGTTTTCATTACAGTTATATGTCTATCTAATTTTGATTTATACCAAATGACTAGACCTCCCGAGTTTCTGCCTTGCTGTACACCGCTGAGTTTCTGTGAAGGTATTACTATATCTTTGTGGTCTGGGGGACAGTGAGTGATATCTTTGTGCCATGTTTCCAATAATATAAGTATGTCAATATCTCTGATACTGTTTTGGAATTCTCTATTTTCACATTTAAGGCCAAAGGTTGATGAGTTCAGTCCTTGAATATTCCAAGTGCTAATGGAAAGGCAGGTCATAACATTGAAAACCAACAATTACATGTTCACTATGAGAAAAACCTTTCAGAAAACAGAACATTTAAAATGGGACATTATATTATCTAGACATGAATACAAAATGGATTTATGCATCTTTCAGCTTTTTTTTTTTTTTTTTTTTTTAAATGAGTTTAGAACAGATGTAGTGGAGCATCTGTTTGATCTCACCCATCTGTAGAGGGTCTTTCCCTTTCAGCATCTCTGCGTGGCTGCGCTGCAGTTTGGGTGGCTCATTGCTGGACTGCGTTGTTGGATGGTGGTTCGGCCAGGCGAGCGAGGTGTGGTGGGTTTGGTCAAGATGGTCAGGTCTGGCGGGGAGTTGGTGGCTGAGATGGGCAGGTTCAGGCATGTGGTGGTCAGTGGTGGACCGGTCTCTGGGGCCAGTGGATGGGGGGGGGTGGGCTGTTTGGGGCTGCAGGTGTGGTGGGTGGTCCTGATCGGAGCGGGTGTGCTGGGTTGGTCTTAGGTAGCGGTCCTGGTCTGCTCTGTGTGTTGTAGGCTTGTCGGTTCTCTTAGCCTCAGTTGTTGGGGACTGGGCCTGGTGGAATGCTTCCCTTGACTGGTGATTTGGTTGTTGTGGTTCGGTCGGTTTGTGGTACAGGGGTTCCTGCCTCATTGGATGGTTATGTGCACCTGTATTCCTGTGGTTGGGCCATGGGTGGGGAATAGGTAGTCTGGCTGTAGTGGGGAGGTGTCTATTAAGTGCTATATCTTTTAATATTTTTGCCAATTTCCCAACTGATCTCTTACTTAAATGACGGTGGTCATATAGGTCCTGTGTGGAGATGTTGAGGTGGTGAGCCACATGGACGTTGGGAAGATGAGTACAGCCTCTGGAGATGTCAGCATTCACTCTATGGATTGTTGCTGGATGGATGTCTTTTCAGGGTAGGAGGGTTGAGATGGTGATTCTGGAGTTGGGGAAAAGGTTGGATGCTTTGGTTGCCAGTCTGCTGAGGATGTTTCCCACTTGCTCTTGTTCATTTCTCAGGTCGTTGGTGCCGGTGTGTATCAGTATGTGAGGTGGTGTGCCGAATTCAGGATCAGAGAGGTGACGAAAGGCATCATCAATTCTTGGGCTCCAGATTTTGGATACTCTCTGTCCGGGGAAAAGTTTCTGTTCTTGGAGAAATTTTCCATTGGAGTCAATGAGAATGGCCACCTCGGCGTCTTTGTCCAGTTTGACTGGTGTATGTGTGTCTTTTCTTTTGGAGGGGGTGAGGTGGTTGTTACAGTCCAGTGGTGGGACAGCGGTGCTCTCTTCAATGGCCGGTGGGGCTGGTTGGCTGTAGGTGGGTGATGGAAGACAGTTCTGTGTGGTGTCGGGGGTTGGGGGGGGTTGTGGTGTTTTCAAAGATTCAATTATTCCATCTTTTAGGCAGAGCTCCTCTCTGAGAATTGCAAGTTCTTTTTTCATTTCCTGTTGGATCATAGCAATGTCATTTCCAAGTGTGTCTTTAAGTTCTGTGAGCTCTTTGTGTAGTTTTCCTCTGTCTTGGATCAGTTCCTCAATTTGCCTCTGTGCTTGGCTTAGCTGGACTTTTAAAGGGTCCATGTGGCAGTTGTTGGATGTGTATTTTTCAACTTTTCCCCCTAGCTCCACTACTTCTACTTCTATTAGGGAGATGTTGTTTCTCAGCTGCATTATTGTGGTTTCAAGGTCAAGGCTTTCAGGGGTGGCAGCAGACAAATGTGGAGTGGAACTGACCAAGCGAGCCTGACCAGTGGGTGGTGGTACAAGAGTCTCTGTATACGCAGGGATTTGTTTGGTTATTTCTGTTTCGGATTCTGATTGGTGTTTTAATGTGCCGAATGCGTTTTCAAAGGAGCTGAGGGCAGCTTGGTTACCCTGTATCATAACTGTGCCAGTGTTGTAGATATTTATAGTGAGAAACCTGCTGTCTTTACTTTCGTCGTCAAAAACACTAATTTGACGTCCTTTGCAGATCCCTTTTTTGGTGATGTGTTCAAAGTGTTTACAAAAAGCTGCATGCCATGCATTGGTGTTGTCTGTGTAAAACAGCAGATTGGTAGTGACTATTTTGCCTTTAGATTGATGGCAATCTTTGTACAGAGTCTCTGGGTTTTCTTTCTGTAGCTTTAATCTGTATTGCTGTCTGTTATGCTCTGAGCGAACGTCTGCAGGATATTCAAAACAACGTGAGCTACACTGTGTGGTCATTTTGCTACAGTGTATCAAATGATTGGAACAGGCTCCGATGTTTCAACAACCAATCAGGAAGTGGCAGTCCAACGGTTGTTTACGGAGTGTTCTATGAGGGAAGGCTAGGCTAACTACAGGCTAGCTAGCGATTGCTAACTTTTCGTTTGTTAGCAAACTTTATGGAGAATATTGAGGGAATCGCTAAGTATTTTCCTTCCGAATTGTGTAGGAATTTATTCCGAGTCAATAAAGCAGCAGTTTGCTTACCTCAGTTTGAGTCTGTGAATTCGTTTGTTATTAGAGTGCATGAAAAATGCACTCTATTGTTATTCCAATTATTACAGTGCATGAAAATGCACTGTACTGTTCTTCCTATTCTTCTTATTATTACAGTGCATGGAAATGCACTGTACTGTTCTTCCAAAACTTCTTCTTCTTCTTCTTCTTATTATTCCGCTGATCAAATTCATTTTTTCTATTCAGCTTGAACCGTTTAACTTAGAAACTTCATTCAAACGTCGCAACGTAGGTCTTAAATAGGGGAATGCTGCTATGTATTTTTCAACTTTGTAACTTTTATACTTTTTAAACTATAAATTAAAAACTATTACAAATTTCCCCATAGACTTAACATTGGCCTCTATGACATCACAATCGGATCATTAAGCAATTAGAATCTTATGCCAGGTGGCAAGCCCCACCTGCAGCAGCCCTCTCTCTCTCAGGCTTTATGGCTATGGCTATGGCTATGGCTATGGCTATGGCTATGGCTATGGCTATGGTTATTTAGCAGACGCCTTTGTCCAAAGCGACATACAAATAAATAACAATACAAATTAAATTAACAGTGAACAATTACAAACTAGGGAGAATAGTAATATTATCAGTAAAACAATAATTTTAAGCACTAACCTAATGAGAAATAAAACAGTGAAATGAGAATAGCAATCAAATAAGTCACTCAGTTAATTATATATAATAATAATAACTAAAGCATGGTATGGCTAAATTTAAGGACAATAGCAAAATAAATTTCAAATTCTATCAATAGACAAATTATAACAAAACAATACATTATACAAACCATAACACATCACAAACTCAAAGGACTAAGTGCATATTAAATAAATATGCCTTAAGACCCCTCTTAAAAGATCCAAAGCTGTTGCTGGAACGGAGAGCACTGGGCAACTCATTCCACCAACACGGAACCACTGAAGAATAGGATCTACAATTTGACCTAGCATGTATGGTTGGTCGACATAACAGACGCTCCTCAGAAGATCGCAATGGGCGGTTGGGAATGTACATCGTGATTAAAGAACTGAAGTAGCTGGGAGCAGATCCAGTCAGTGTCCTATAGGCCAGAGTGAGAGATTTAAATTTAATTCTGGCTACTATAGGGAGCCAGTGGAGAGTAACTAGGAGAGGGGTTACATGTGTCCTCTTTGGCTGATTGAAGACCAGTCGTGCTGCAGCATTCTGAATCAACTGTAGTGGTCTTAATACACAAGCAGGTAGGCCAGCTAACAGAGAATTACAGTAGTCCAGCTTGGAGATAACCATTGCCTGTACAAGAAGCTGAGTGGAATCTTGTGTCAGATAAGGTCTGATCTTCCTAATGTTGTACAGGGTATACCGACATGACTTTGCAATTGAGGCAACATGCTCAGAGAAAGTAAGTTGGTCATCAATTATGACACCCAAGTTACGTGCCGATCTGGTTGGAGTCAGTGAGGATGAATCAAGCTGGATATTGATCTGTTGGGGAATAGCTGTTTTTGCTGGAAACACCAAGAGCTCAGTTTTGGAAAGATTAAGCTGAAGGTGCTGATCCTTCATCCAGATTGAAATGTCCTTCAGGCATGCAGAGATCCGATGGGAAACACTAGAGTCCTCAGGTGGGAAGGATAGGAAAAGTTGAGTGTCGTCCGCATAGCAATGATATTCAAATCCATGAGAGCGAATAATCCCACCTAAAGAAGTGGTGTAAATAGAGAAAAGGAGGGGCCCTAATACTGATCCTTGGGGGACTCCTGTAGTGAGGTCATGAGACTTTGATATCTGTCCCTGCCAAGACACGCTAAAAGAACGCCCTTTAAGGTAAGACTTGAACCAGTCAAGAGCTTTCCCAGAAATTCCCAGTTCATATAGTGTAGAAAGGAGAATGTCATGGTTAACCGTATCAAAGGCTGCAGATAAATCTAACAGAATTAACACTGATGACTGAGCAGAGGACTTAGCTACTCTCAATGCTTCAGTCACAGATAGAAGAGCAGTTTCAGTAGAATGACCACTCTTGAAACCAGACTGCATAGGGTCTAGTAGGTTATTCTGATAGAGGAAGTCACACATTTGCTTGAAGACCACTTTCTCCAAAACCTTTGACAAGAAAGGAAGAAGGGAGACAGGTCTGTAGTTCTTCACATCAGTTGAATTAAGTGTACTTTTCTTCAGCAAAGGCGTAATTCTTGCCTGTTTAAAAGAAGAAGGAACTATTCCAGAACTGAGTGAAGTATTAAATACATGTGTGACTGCCGGTATAATAGCGGGTGCTATAGACTGCAGGAGAGTAGACGGGACAGGATCCAAAGGGCATGTTGTTGGACGGCTTCGCTGAAGCAGTTGAGAGACCGCTTCCTCATCAAGAGGAGAGAAAAAGTCCAATGATGGCATCATGCTAACACCAGGCAGAGTCCTTCTTATAGGGTCATCAAACTGAGCACTTATCTTAGCAACTTTCTCAGTGAAAAATGTTGCAATGCTTTAAGCATACAATCTCACTGTGAAGACTACATATCCTGTTAACTGTTTCCTCTTTCCACAACTGTTTCAAAATAAAAGTCCTCACTGCAATAATACACTATTAAATCATTTAACCATTGAAACTACTCAACTATATAACTGTTCAACCATTCCAACTGTCAGTTATCATCAACTATGCCTCCAGTCAACTACATGAGACCTCCATGCACCTAGCAACCAACATAGCAACCATCAAAATTAAGCGTTTATGACCGTCTCCATAGCAACCAACCTGATTTTACTACAGTAACTTCTTTATTCCTGATAGTGGCAGCCATGGATACCCCATCAGCAAATGTTTCAAAATAAAAGTCCTCAGTACCAAGTTAGCTAGTTAGCATGGTTAGCATAGTTAACATTGTTAGCATAGTTAGCATTTTTAACATAACTGCTAAAAATGATTAGCTAAGTTAGCTAATCAACCTGGTTAGCATTGTTAGCATAGTTAACATTGTTAGCATTTTTAGCATAACTGCTAAAAATGATTAGCTAAGTTAGCTAAGCTAACTTAGCTAATCATTAGCTAAGTTAGCTAATCAACGTGGTTAGCATTGTTAGCATAGTTAGCATTGTTAGCATAGTTAGCATTTTTAACATTACTGCTAGAAATCATTAGCCAAGTAAACCAATCAACCTGGTTATCATTGTTAGCATTGTTAACATTTTAGAATACCTGTTAGAAATCATTAGTTAAGTTAGAACAGGAATGTTTAAGCTTTAAAATGTCTACCTAAACACTATCAACTCTCTTTAAACTATGCAACCACCATGTTTACCCTAGCTACACCTTAGTAGCCATATCTACATTATCTATCTATATTTTTTTTTGCATTTTCATGCACTGGTAATTCCTTGGAATTGCATTTCTAGTTATTATTAAACTTCTTCTTCTAACGCTCGCAATTCAGCTTCAACCGTTTAACGTAGAAACTTCATTCAAACTTTGTTGCGTAGGTCTTGCTTATGCCATATGTGCTTTATATTTTTCAACTTTGTAACTTTTATACTTTTTAAACTATTAGTTAAAAACTATCACCATTTCCCCCATAGACTTAACATTGCTCATTATGACATCACGGCAGCAATTAGAATGTTACCCCAGCTGGTCAGCCACCTGGGCACCAACTGTCAGTTTCTCTCAGGCTCCTCTCTGAAGACTACATATTCTGTTCCCCTGTATCCTCTGCGCACAACAGTATCAAAATAAGTCCTCCTAATTCCATCCAACTTTATATCCATTCATCTTCTTCAAACCATTCACTCATCCACCCATTCTAAACAGTCTGCCTATCAACAACATCAATTAGACGCTCTACATTGAACTTTTAAACAATCTACTCTGTCTCAGGCTGGCTCTCTTAAGACTAGCCAGTTAAATTGATTACACCTGTATCTGTATCCACTACTCTCAGTAGAGAGCTGTGTCTCTCCATTCTACAAGAATATAAGGCACATTCCATCCAACATTCTATCCATTCATCTTCTTCAGACCATTCACTCATCCACCCATTAAACTGTCTATCAACATCTATTAAACAATCTGTCTAACATCCATTAAACATTCTATCTATCAACATTAATTAGACTATCTACATACAACTTTTAAAGTATTTACTGTGGGTCCCTCTCAAGCAGCGTTTATATGTCCTCCCTCGATCCTCGATCCTCAATGATCTACATAAAGAAAGATAGAAGAAGGGCTAGACTATCCCATTGTTGCCGCTCCATCATTCTTTATGTAGATCAGTGAGGAGCGAGAGAGGACGCATAAACGCTATGAGAAGCACCTTCTGTCTCAGGCTTTAAGCATACAATCTCATTAAGACTACAGATCCTGTTTCACTACTTCCTCTGTCCACAACTGTTTCAAAATAAAGGTCCTCACTGCAATAATACACTATTAAATAATTTAACCATTGAAACTACTCAACTATTGAACTGTTCAACCATTCCAACTGTCAGTTATCATCCACTATGCCTCCAGTCAACTACATGAAACCTCCATGTACCTAGCAACCAACATAGCAACCATTAAAAAGTGTTTATGACCGTTTCCATAGCAACCAACATGATTATACTGCAGTAACTTCTTGTTTCCTGATAGTGGCCACCATGGATACCCTAGCAACAAATGTTTCAAAATAAAAGTCCTCACTAGCAAGTTAGCTAGTTACCATGGTTAGCATAGTTAGCATTGTTAGCATAGTTAGCATTTTTAGCATAACTGCAAAAAATCATCAACTAAGTTAGCTAATTAACCTGGTTAGCATTGTTAGCAAATTTAGCATTGTTAGCATAGTTAGCATTTTTAGCATTACTGCTAGAAATCATCGGTTAAGTTAGCTAATCAACCTGGTTAGCATTGTTAGCATTGCTAGCATAGTAAGCATTTTTAGCGTAACTGCTAGAAATCATTAGCTAAGTTAGCTAATCAACATTTTAACATGAATAGAAATCATTAGTTAAGTTAGAACTGGAACGTTTCATCTTTAAACTGTCTACCTTCACACTATCAACTCTCTGTAAACTATGCAACCACCATGTTTACCCTAGCTACACCTTAGTAACCATATCTACATTATCTATCTATTTTTGCATTTTCATGCACTGGTAATTCCTTGGAATTGCATTTCTAGTTCTTATTACAGTGCATGAAAATGCACTGTACTGTTCTTCCTAGGCTTTTTATTAAACTTCTTCTTCTAACGCTCGCAATTCAGCTTCAACCGTTTAACGTAGAAACTTCATTCAAACGTTGTTGCGTAGGTCTTGCTTATGCCATGTGTGCTTTGTATTTTTCAACTTTGTAACTTTTATACTTTTTGAACTATTAAATAAAAACTATTAACAATTTCCCCATAGACTTAACATTGCTCATTATGACATCACGGCAGCAATTAGAATGTTACCCCAGCTGGTCAGCCACCTGGGCACCAACTGTCAGTTTCTCTCAGGCTTCAAGCTTACAATCTCTCTGAAGACTACATATTCTGTTCCCCTGTATCCTCTGCGCACAACAGTATCAAAATAAGTCCTCATAATTCCATCCAACTTTATATCCATTCATCTTCTTCAAACCATTCACTCATCCACCCATTCTAAACAGTCTGCCTATCAACATCAATTAGACGCTCTACATTCAACTTTTAAACAATCTACTCTGTCTCAGGCTGGCTCTCTTAAGACTAGCCAGTTAAATTGATTACACCTGTATCTGTATCCACTACTCTCAGTAGAGAGCTGTGTCTCTCCATTCTACAAGAATATAAGGCACATTCCATCCAACATATATCCATTCATCTTCTTCAGACCATTCACTCATCCACCCATTAAACTGTCTATCAACATCTATTAAACAATCTGTCTATCAACATCCATTAAACTCTCTGTCTATCAACATTAATTAGACTATCTACATTCAACTTTTAAATTATTTACTCTGTCTCAGGCTTTAAGAGTAGGCTACACTCTGGCTCTCTTAAGACTAGCCAGTTAAATTGATTACACCTGTGTCAACTACTCTCAGAGAGCTGTATCAGTGTCTCTCTTAACAAGAATATAAGGCACATTCCATCCAACCTTCTATCCATTCATCTTCTTCAGACCATTCACTCATCCACCCATTAAACTGTCAATCAATATATTAAACAATCTGCCTATCAACATCCATTAAACATTCTGTCTATCAACATTAATTAGACTATCTACATACAACTTTTAAAGTATTTACTGTGGGTCCCTCTCAAGCAGCGTTTATATGTCCTCCCTCGCTCCTCGATCCTCAATGATCTACATAAAGAAAGATAGAAGAAGGGCTAGACTATCCCATTGTTGCCGCTCCATCATTCTTTATGTAGATCAGTGAGGAGCGAGAGAGGATGCGTAAACGCTATATGAGAGGCACCTTCTGTCTCAGGCTTTAAGCATACAATCTCATTAAGACTACAGATCCTGTTTCACTACTTCCTCTGTCCACAACTGTTTCAAAATAAAGGTCCTCACTGCAATAATACACTATTAAATCATTTAACCATTGAAACTGTTCAACCATTCCAACTGTCAGTTATCATCCACTATGCCTCCAGTCAACTACATGAAACCTCCATGTACCTAGCAACCAACATAGCAACCATTAAAATTAAGTGTTTATGACCGTTTCCATAGCAACCAACATGATTATACTGCAGTAACTTCTTGTTTCTTGATAGTGGCCACCATGGATACCCTAGCAACAAATGTTTCAAAATAAAAGTCCTCACTAGCAAGTTAGCTAGTTAGCATAGTTAGCATTTTTAGCATAACTGCAAAAAATCATCAACTAAGTTAGCTAATCAACCTGGTTAGCATTATTAGCAAATTTAGCATTGTTAGCATTTTTAGCATTACTGCTAGAAATCATCAGTTAAGTTAGCTAATCAACCTGGTTAGCATTGTTAGTAAAGTTATCATTGCTAGCATAATTAGCATTTTTAGCGTAACTGCTAGAAATCATTACCTAAGTTAGCTAATCAACATTTTAACATGAATAGAAATCATTAGTTAAGTTAGAGCTGGAATGTTTCATCTTTAAACTGTCTACCTTCACACTATCAACTCTCTGTAAACTATGCAACCACCATGTTTACCCTAGCTACACCTTAGCAACCACATCTACATTATCTATCTATTTTTGCATTTTCATGCACTGGTAATTCCTTGGAATTGCATTTCTAGTCTTTATTTTTCTTCTTCTAACGCTCGCAATTCAGCTTCAACCGTTTAACGTAGAAACTTCATTCAAACGTTGTTGCGTAGGTCTTGCTTATGCCATGTGTGCTTTGTATTTTTCAACTTTGTAACTTTTATACTTTTTGAACTATTAAATAAAAACTATTAACAATTTCCCCATAGACTTAACATTGCTCATTATGACATCACGGCAGCAATTAGAATGTTACCCCAGCTGGTCAGCCACCTGGGCACCAACTGTCAGTTTCTCTCAGGCTTTTAGCAGACAATCTCTCTGAAGACTACATATTCTGTTCCCCTGTATCCTCTGCGCACAACAGTATCAAAATAAGTCCTCCTAATTCCATCCAACTTTATATCCACTCATCTTCTTCAAACCATTCACTCATCCACCCATTCTAAACAGTCTGCCTATCAACATCAATTAGACGCTCTACATTCAACTTTTAAACAATCTACTCTGTCTCAGGCTGGCTCTCTTAAGACTAGCCAGTTAAATTGATTACACCTGTATCTGTATCCACTACTCTCAGTAGAGAGCTGTGTCTCTCCATTCTACAAGAATATAAGGCACATTCCATCCAACATTCTATCCATTCATCTTCTTCAGACCATTCACTCATCCACCCATTAAACTGTCTATCAACATCTATTAAACAATCTGTCTATCAACATCCATTAAACTCTCTGTCTATCAACATTAATTAGACTATCTACATTCAACTTTTAAATTATTTACTCTGTCTCAGGCTTTAAGAGTACACTCTGGCTCTCTTAAAGGGATATTCCGCCATTTTTGGAAATACGCTCATTTTCCACCTCCCCTCGAGCAAAACAATCGATATTTACCTTGTTCCCGTTCATCCAGCCATTCTGTGAGTCTGGTGATACAACTTTTAGCTTCAGCCTAGCATAGATCACTGAATCGGATTAGACCATTAGCTTCTCGCCTGCTAGCTTCATGTTTAAAAGTGACTAAGATTTCTGATAATTTTCCCATTTAAAACGTGTGTCCTCTCAAGTTAGAAAGTGCAATAAGACCAACTGAAAATGAAACCTGGCGTTTTTCTAGGCTGATTTGACATGGAACTACACTCCCATCTGGCGTAATAATCAAGGCAACTTGCAAACGTACCATAGGCGCAGTGATATCGTATGCAGCATCTGAAAATAGTCCCCATAGACATCAAGCAGTAGTAGTGCCAGTAGCTGCAAGTTGCCTTGATTATTACGCCAGATGAGAATGTAGTTCCATGTCAAATTAGCCTAGAAAAACGGCAGGGTTCATTTTCAGTTGGTCTTATTGCACTTTCTAACTTGAGAGGACACACGTTTTAAATGGGAAAATTACCAGAAATATTGGTCACTTTTAAACATGAAGCTAGCAGGCGAGAAGCTAATGGTCTAATCCAATTCAATGATCTATGCTAGGCTGGAGCTAAAAGTTGTATCGCCAGACTCACAGAATGGCTGGATGAACGGGAACAAGGTAAATATCGATTGTTTTGCTCGAGGGAAGGTGGAAAATGAGCGTATTTCCACAAATGGCGGAATATCCCTTTAAGACTAGCCAGTTAAATGGATTACACCTGTGTCAACTACTCTCAGAGAGCTGTATCAGTGTCTCTCTTAACAAGAATATAAGGCACATTCCATCCAACCTTCTATCCATTCATCTTCTTCAGACCATTCACTCATCCACCCATTAAACTGTCAATCAATATCTATTAAACAATCTGCCTATCAACATCCATTAAACATTCTGTCTATCAACATTAATTAGACTATCTACATACAACTTTTAAAGTATTTACTGTGGGTCCCTCTCAAGCAGCGTTTATATGTCCTCCCTCGCTCCTCGATCCTCAATGATCTACATAAAGAAAGATAGAAGAAGGGCTAGACTATCCCATTGTTGCCGCTCCATCATTCTTTATGTAGATCAGTGAGGAGCGAGAGAGGACGCGTAAACGCTATATGAGAGGCACCTTCTGTCTCAGGCTTTAAGCATACAATCTCATTAAGACTACAGATCCTGTTTCACTACTTCCTCTGTCCACAACTGTTTCAAAATAAAGGTCCTCACTGCAATAATACACTATTAAATCATTTAACCATTGAAACTACTCAACTATTGAACTGTTCAACCATTCCAACTGTCAGTTATCATCCACTATGCCTCCAGTCAACTACATGAAACCTCCATGTACCTAGCAACCAACATAGCAAGCATTAAAATTAAGTGTTTATGACCGCTTCCATAGCAACCAACATGATTATACTGCAGTAACTTCTTGTTTCCTGATAGTGGCCACCATGGATACCCTAGCAACAAATGTTTCAAAATAAAAGTCCTCACTAGCAAGTTAGCTAGTTAGCATGGTTAGCATAGTTAACATTGTTAGCATTGTTAGCATTTTTAGCATAACTGCAAAAAATTACCAACTAAGTTAGCTAATCAACCTGGTTAGCATTGTTAGCAAATTTAGCATTGTTAGCATAGTTAGCATTACTGCTAGAAATCATCGGTTAAGTTAGCTAATCAACCTGGTTAGCATTGTTAGTAAAGTTAGCATTGCTAGCATAATAAGCATTTTTAGCGTAACTGCTAGAAATCATTAGCTAAGTTAGCTAATCAACATTTTAACATGAATAGAAATCATTAGTTAAGTTAGAACTGGAATGTTTCATCTTTAAACTGTCTACCTTCACACTATCAACTCTCTGTAAACTATGCAACCACCATGTTTACCCTAGCTACACCTTAGTAACCATATCTACATTATCTATCTATTTTTGCATTTTCATGCACTGGTAATTCCTTGGAATTGCATTTCTAGTTAGAGTGCATGAAAAATGCACTCTATTGTTCTTCCAACTATTCTTATTATTTTTCTTCTAACGAATTTATGCGTTTAATGCGGCTTCAACGGTTTAACTTTGAAACTTCATTCAAACTGTGTTGCGTAGATCTCACTTAGGTGACTTCAGCTATATATTGTTCAACTTTGAAACTTTTAAACTTTTTAAACTATTTAATTAAAACTATCAAAATTTCCCCATAGACTTAACATTATGATTATGACATCACCGATTAGAATCCTATGCCAGAACTCTCTCTCCCAGGCTTTTAGAATCCTATACCAGAACTCTCAGGCTTCTGGAATCCTACTGTATGCCAGAACTCTCTCTCTCTCAGGCTTTTAAGCATGCAGTCTGGCTCTAATAAGACTACAGATCCTGTTCAACTGTTCCCTGTGCCCAAAACTGTTTCAAAATAAAAATCCTCACTACCATAATTCACTATCAAATCGTTCAACCATTTAAACTACTCAACTATTTAACTGTTCAGCCATTTTAACTGTCAGTTGTCATCAACTGTTTCAGCTACTCAACTATTTAAACTGCTCAACTATTTAACTGTTTGGCTATTCAACCTGTCAGTTTTCATCAACTATGACTCCCTCCAACTGTTTCTACTACCTGAAACTAAATTCACTATTAATTAATTCAACTATTTAAACTACTCAACTATTTAACTGTTTGGCTATTCCAACTGTCAGTTTGCATCAACTATGACTCCCTCCAACTGTTTCTACTGCCTGAAACTGTTTCAAAATAAAAGTCTTCACTAAAATAATTCACTATTAATTAATCCAATTATTTAAACTACTCATCTATTTAAACTGCTCAACTATTAACTGCTCAACTATTAAGTGTTTGGCTATAACTGTCCGTTTTCATCAACTATGATTCCCTCCAACTGTTTTTACTGCCTGAAACTGTTTCAAAATAAAAGTCCTCACTCAAATAATTTACTATTAATTAATTCAACTATTTAAACTATTCAACTATTTAACTTTTCAGCCATTCTAACTGTCAGTTGTCATCAACTATGACTCCCTCCAACTGTTTCTACTGCCTGAAACTGTGTCTTAATGAAAGTCCTTACTACAATTATTCATAATTAAAGAATAAACATTTAAACTGCTCAATTAATCAACTGTTCAGCCATTTTAACTGCCAGTTGTCTTCAACTATGACTCCCACCACATATTTCCTCTGCCCACAACTGTTTCAAAATAAGTCATCAGTGCCATAAATCCGTATTTAATCATTTAACTATTTAAACTATGCAACTATTTAACTCTTTAGCCATTCCGAATTACAGTTGTTATCAGCTACGTATCCCACCAACAGTTTCCTCTGCCCACAGCTGTTTCAAAATAAAAGTCCTCACTAGAATAATTCACTATTAATTAATTCAATTATTTAAACTACTCAACTGTTTAACTTTTTGCCCATTCCAACTGTTAATTGTCATCAACTATGATTTCGATCAACCTTTTCTCTACTTCACCTTTATCTTTGTGCTTGAATGATATTTGAAACATTATCTAACAATACTTTATTGAACAGAAATGTTTACGTTTTCATGCACTCGTAATTCCCTGGAATTGCTTTCTCTAGTTGTTACTGCTAGTAGTTAGCTCGCTAGTTAAAAGGCTAGCGTTTTCCCCTCCTTTGCTGTCTTTTTCCAGATAGATGGGTAGGGTAGTTGTTTTCGCTAGTAGTTGTTTTTACAGTCGTATTTGGTTGACCAAAGGTTCGTCATGCCATCGTTTCTGTTATTTATCCCTGTTAGCTTGAATCTTCCTGAAGCTAGTCCTCTTCAATGGGGTCTTGAGCTGTGTGTAGCTTACGCTTGATAGTGTTAGCTGGCTTGTAGAAACTTCCGTTGCTTTGGTAATCCATCCAGTGTCGTCCAGCTCAATTTGAAAAAAATAAACGATGTCAATATGTAATAATTGCGCTTAAGATGCTTTTTGATGGGTTTTTGAAAGGTTTTTGAAAGGTTTAACTCATTGTATAACAAGTAAATTGTCAAATTTTCAGGAGCTTCTGTAATCCATGACTCAGTGGAACACTCGACTCGAACACTCTCTCTCTCTCTCTCTCTCTCTCTCTCTCTCTCTCTTTCTTTCTCTCTCTCTCTCTCTCTTTCTCTCTCTCTCTCTCTCTTTTTTTTCTCTCTCTCTCTCTCTCTCTCTCTCTCTCTCTTTCTCTCTCGCTCTCTCTCTCTCTCTCAATTTTTCAATTCAATTCAATTCAATAAAGCTTTATTGGCATGAAAGTTTCATCAACAATATTGCCAAAGCTCAATTACATGTACACGTAAGGGGTTAAAGAAAATAAATAAACTGTGTAATTAACGTATAAGAGGACATAAAAGTAGACTCTCTCTCTGTCTCTCTCTCTCTCTCTCTGTCTCTCTGTCACTCAGTGGTGTTGTTGTTTTGAGAGCCTGAGAGCATCTCTAATGGCAGCTACTGATCTCATGTGGAAGTGTTTTGACAGCTGAGACAGATGGAGAGAGATCGAGACAGAAGAGTGACTGTCTGGGTGTGTGTAGGTGAATCTGTGTGTGTATGTATGTGTGTGTGTGTGTATATATGTGTATGTGTGTATGTGTGTGTGTGTGTGTGTGTGTGTGTGGCTGCACCGGTGCGCTGTGAAGAGAGACCTCATTGGCACTCTGAGTATCAACTCCTAGTGATGATCACGGCTGTGTGGGCCCTGACACAGATAGAATGAGGGAGGAAGAGAGAGAGAGAGAGAGAGAGAGAGAGAGAGAGAGAGAAGGATAGAGGTAGAAAGAGAGGGGAGAGATGTCTTTCTCCACTCCAGTCAGTGTCATGCAGAATGAGCGTTTCGTCTGTGGCTGTTGCACTTGTTGTCACATACTCAAATGCACTTTCTTTGTTTTTCTTATTTCTCTCTCTGCCACCTCTATCTTTCCATCTCTCTCTGACCCCTCCATCTCTCTCTCTTCCCTCCCTCCTTCTCTATCCCTCCCTCCCAGGTTCCCCCCGGTCAGTGAGAATGCCCCGGTGCGTACAGCTGTGGGCCTCATCCTGGCCGCAGCCATCAACACCACCATCTTCTACTCCATCGTAGGGGGCAATGAGCAAGGTGAGTGGCCCTGCGTGCTGTGGCCAGACTAGGCCTCTCTCTGCAGGGGCAGCCGTGGTCTACTGGTTAGGCTTTTGGGCTTGTGACCGGAGGGTTGCCGGTTCGATCCCCGACCAGTCCACGG
>NC_085011.1:6070696-6075696 GCF_963854185.1 Sardina pilchardus | reverse complement strand
CAGTTATAATCTACTGCATTAAGAAGCTGTTTCCGTCATGTTTTGGGGCAGTTATAATCTACTGCAATAAGGCAGCGTTTGGTCATGTTTTGGGGCAGTTATAATCTACTGCATTAAGACGCTGTATGGTCATGTTTTGGGGCTGTTGTTTGAGCGGCTGCATAGTCTCCTGCATTAAGACGCTGTTTGGTCATGTTGTCTCAGTATAGTCTACTGCATTAAGACGCTGTTTGGTCATGTTTGAGCTGCTGCATTAAGACGCTGTTTGGTCATGTTTGAGCTGCTGCATTAAGACGCTGTTTGGTCATGTTGTCTCAGTATAGTGTACTGCATTAAGACGCTGTTTGGTCATGTTGTCTCAGTATAGTGTACTGCATTAAGACGCTGTTTGGTCATGTTGTCTCAGTATAGTGTACTGCATTAAGACGCTGTTTGGTCATGTTGTCTCAGTATAGTGTACTGCATTAAGACGCTGTTTGGTCATGTTGTCTCAGTATAGTGTACTACATTAAGACGCTGTTTGGTCATGTTGTCTCAGTATAGTCTACCGCATTAAGACGCTGTTTGGTCGTGTTGTCTCAGTATTCTAGAGCGCTACGTACAGGATCAGATCCCCGGGGCCAAAGTGATAGTGGAATCCATCGGACCTCGTCGGCACGGCGATGGCTTGGAGGACTATACCAAATCTGACTTGGATATCTACGCCATCGACCCACTCACCAACCGGGCCATCACCCGCCAAGAGCTCTTCAAGTAAGCCAACCCTCTCTCTCTCTCTCTCTCTCTCTCTCTCTCTCTGTCTCTCTCTCTCTCTCTGTCTCTCTCTCTCTCTCTCTGTCTCTCTCTCTCTCTGTCTCTCTCTCTCTCCCTCTCTCTCTCTCTCTCTCTCTCTCTCTCTCTCTCTCTCTCTCTCTCTCTCTCTCTCTCTCTCTCTCTCTCTCTCTCTCTCTGTCTCTCTAGCACTCTTTTCTCTTTCTCTTTCACACACATCAACACATAGAGTGTCAGAGGCGCGATGTGTTTCGCTCTGTGGCGCCATCCATACAAATCGCTACGCAAACCCCATCATTGTGTCTCAAAGCAGACTCGGGTAAACCACACAGGCGCTTGATTCCCGCTCGGCAGACATGTCCTGTTCCCAGTCAAATCACCAGCTTATTCTTATCCCAGGGTGTGTGGCAAAGGTCCAGCTGTTTAGAAAGCAAATGAGCAAATATTTCACACCACACAATGCGGCAAGCTGACTCACAATAGGCCGGAGAGTCAGTCATGGCAGTCAGCGCCAGCTTCTGCTACTTAACTATAAATCATTCACTGAATGCTTAAGCTTTTTCTTTTAGCTTCTGGCTATGTTATCTTTGGCATTTGTCTGTGGAAAGATTCAGGATGAGGGTCTCAAGATCTAAGAGAAAAGAAGAAACAGACAAGCAGGAGTGTCGAGGTATTATGGGCTGTTCTGCGGATCCAGAGGCATGTAACGCAGTGCGAGATATGACAGGAGAGATGCTTTAAGCTGGGTACGGACCTCCCGTTTTTCAAACGCGATTTGGAAAGGATGGAATATCCGTGACAATCATGAGAAATCGGAAAGGAATCAACGAGTTAAGGTGACAGATGTGAATCCTTTGAATTCTTTCTATTGTTGACGCCAGAGCCTTATAGATAGATTTCTCTATAGGGCTCTGGTTGATGCTATCAGGATTCAGTCAAAGCACAGAGACTTATCAAACATGTTTTATGTTATCATGATTGGTCCATTCTATGGTCTCCGTGGTTGCAATTATGACATTAAACATCCAACAGCTCAAACGTTATATCAAAGATACTTAAACCTTTTTCAACCGTCTCTGGTTATATCAAAGATCCTTCATTACTATCCGCTTTAACCCTCTCTGGTTATATATTGCCCATAACTAACTTCCAGTCGTACCAGACTCCATCTATAGGTTTGGTCTACTCAATCTTGTTCTTGCTGGGTGTATTGGAGGTCTGTTCCCAGCTTTAGAGTCTTTAACTGGTGCCATGACATGACAAAGATGAAGCACTCAAGCTCCTAGAAAAGCTGTTTTTTTTATCTCTCAGACTGAACTAAATCTGCCCAAGAGAAGACAGGTGAAATGGTCCAAGGTTTCATGAGATCCAGAAACCTTCAAGTCATAAATGTTGTGAATGTGGTGAATGCTCAAAAATCAGTATACCGTTTCACCACACGATACAACTTGACAGGGTTAGGTTTCAGTTTTTTCTCTAATACCTTTTAGAAATAATGTTCATGTTTCAATGGTACTCTAAACTAAAACAGATTTGAAGTGAAATAATGTTCATGTTTCAATGGTACTCTAAACTAAAACAGATTTGAAGTGAAATAATGTTCATGTTTCAATGGTACTCTAAACTAAAACAGATTTGAAGTGAAATAATGTTCATGTTTCAATGGTACTCTGAATTGAAATGGAGAGTGTGTCTTAGCACAGCTAAATAATACCAAACAAATTCTTACTAGATTGTAGAGTGTGTGTGAGAGACAAGAAAATGCTTCAAATAAGGACCCTCAGAAGGAGACATCACAACCGCGCTGCTCTCATTATAAGGTCTTGGGAGGGTCGACTCCAATGTGAACAACACTTCAGCCTGTCTGGGAGAAAGAAAATAAAGCAATACAAAAGCCATGAAAACAAGACAATCAGCCACTGCCTCCTGGTCCCCTGTGCTCATTATTTCCTGCAAGTCCATCTGCACAACTCATTCTCTTCATGGAAAAGATGGATTTCTCCCACTCGGCCTCTCCCTCAGGCTAAAAGGATAATATAATATCCTCCTCTCTAGATGAATGTTTACAAGTAGGTAGAAACACAATGGGCACACTGTGGTGGGAAGGAGCTGGAAAACTCATAATAAAACTACTACCACATCTGCTCCAACAGCCACATTAGCTGACCTTAATTCACACAACTTGGTCGCCCAGGTACAGTACATGACATTTTTAGTGAGATTGCCTATGTTGTAGTTTGGCTTTCACCATACTAAGCTCAGTCTTTTAAGATTGAAAATTAGTCTTGGGAGGCTGCACTTTGTTTTTACTGCACAAGAGGCGTGATCAATGGGCATCGTTCAAATGACTCCGTACGCAATTGGACAGTCCTTCAACCAATCAGACCAACTATCCGGTGTGTGCACAACTGCTGCTTCGCGTCGCTTATGTTTCGTCATCGTCGCGTCACCGGCGTGCCAGGAGAGTATGGCCGTTTCTGATTGGAGCCAAAGGTTCTGGCAGTAAACAGAGGAGATACTGTAGATCTGCCGGTTTCCAGCCTGAGCTGCTGGGCGAAATTCAAATTCCCTGGAAGAACAGGCAGTGTTCACCCAGCCTACCTGTGTTGAGTAATGAAAGCAGAACGAATCCATGGCAGGACTTGTAACAGTTCCCCACCTCTGTGACTGTGTGTGACTGTGTGTGTGACTGTGTGCGTCTGTGTGTGACTGTGTGTGACTGTGTGCGTGACTGTGTTTGACTGTGTGTGTGTGACTGTGTGTGTCTGTGCGCAGGTTCCTGGACGGGAAGCTGCTGGACATCAACAAGGAGTTCCAGCCGTACCTGGGCCAGGGCGGCCGCATCCTGGAGATCCGCTCGCCGGACATCGTGGCCAGCGTGAAGAAGGCGGCGCAGGCGGTGGGCTACACGGAGGGGGCACTGCTCGCCCTCGCCATCATCATCATCCTCTGCTGCATCCCTGCCATCCTCATCGTCATGGTTACCTACAAACAGTGAGTGACAGCTCCACAAGGGAACAGAGCTCTTGCTTGCGCTCACAAGCAGCAGTGGAGTGTGGGTTGAGTGTACTCTGAGGTGAAGGGAAAGGGAAAAAAAATACACTCAAATGCACACACACACACACACACACACACACACACACACACACACACACGCACCCACACAAACACACTTCCACTCTTGAAAATTCTCATTAATGTGCCGACACCTGATTTAGACCCTCAGGGAGTGAGTTTTGCGGGAGAGGCAGCTTTAGATGGATTGCTGTTTTCACTCGGCTGTCACAATAGCAGTTCCCATTTACCTGTTGGCTGAAGGTGAGCCTCACTGCTATTCTCAGTAGCGAGAGACGCATCAGTTCAGAGGAAAATTGACAAAAGGCCTCTTGAATGAAAAAAAAAAAAAAAAGCGGGGAAAAAAAGAGACAGAAATGGAACGTCAAGAGTGTCGTTCAAGACAAAGGGATAGGAGGAGGACAAAGAAGATGGAGTGTCAGAGAGAATGACAGATATCCATATGGAGAGAAAATAACAGGACGGAAAAGGCATACAGGTTACTGTGTGTGTGTGTTTGTGTGTGTGTGTGTGTATGTGTGTGTGTGAAAGAGCAAGAGAGTGAGACATTGAAGCGTGTGCCAGCGTGGTTAAGCAGGGGAAACCGGAGCAGACAGAGAGGCAAATAAATAGTGAAAGACAATGGCGTGCGCGCGAGCGAGCGCAATCTAGCGAGGCCTGTGCCAGGTATCAGGCGCGTCCTGTCTGTGCGATTAGCCACGCTTAAGGAGCTAATCTGGCAGGATGTTCTGTGCAAAAGCAGATTAATTAGGGGCTGTTTTTTTTTCCCTTTTTGTTTTCCTCCACCGCCGTCCTGCGATGCCAAGCGTTCACACACACAAAGCCCGTCACAATGTAGCGCGTGGCTCACATTTCACTTATCGTTTACCCCAGAAAAGCAGCGGAGCGCGCCGCCGCTAGCGCTAAATGCTAATGCAAAGCCACGGGTGGCGCTAACTAGCCGTTTTTGTGGGATTATGAAGGGTGACTGGGGACGACTAGCCGGCTGCTAAGAGACTTCAAGCGAGCCCAGGACACATTTGACCCAGACATCAATGGTGCTGAGAGTGATATGTGCACACAGCCCGCACCCCCCACAGAGAGAGAGAGAGAGAGAGAGAGAAAGAGAGAGAGAGAGAGACAGAGAGAGTGAGAGTGAGAGAGAGACACTCTCC
>NC_085011.1:6050696-6058196 GCF_963854185.1 Sardina pilchardus | reverse complement strand
ATTTATTTACTTAATTGTTTGTTTGCTTGTTTGTTTATTGTGTTTATTTTGATGGTGTCAGACTCTTCGTCCACTGAGAGCAGTCCATAAATATGTGTTTGTATTGACCTCTCTGTCCACTCCAGCTATGGCATCCCACAGTACGGTAGCCGCAGGAAGCTCCTTCCTCCAGGGAGCATGTACGACGAGTACGGAGAGGTCGTCATGGAGGACGAGGGCTACTACTATGAGGTAACGCCATGGCACCATTACAATGTCAATTAAAACACCAGTGCAGGGGGAGAGTGCTGGTGCCCACACACACACACACACACACACACACACACACACACACACACCACACTCCTGTTGATCTTCACTGCCATGTCTAGCTAAAGTAAAAACAGCCCCACAAAGTATACTAATAGTAATATTTTCAACGCAGTGTGCTGATAGATTCTGATGAAAACCGCAGATGCTCTCAGAAGGTTATTCGGGGACTCACGACCTGAAGCACAGGATTAGAAAGTGACTGTCTTGACAGTCAGAAAGGCATCAGTCATTTAGTAAAGGCGGCCTAAATCCATTAGTAATGGTCCTGATAAAGGTGATTGGCATATGACCCCAGGAGCTCTGCTATCAGTTTCACCCAAACAGTGTCAGGGTTGTTTACTTCATGTCTGTCACCCTTTGAGAGCCATGTGAGGCCTGTGGCGGCGCCCTGGGACGGGGGACGGATGCCCTCAGAGGTGATGACATGGCTTTAAAGAGCATCGCTTCATTACTTGATAGCAGGAGAGTTATTTATTATGACAGGAGGTTAAATAAGCCCATGACATTTCACAAGTGACACCAAACCAAAGAACAGCAGGAGTTTTTGTGTCTCTTGGTACATAACTTTATTTGAAAATAATAAAACGGTTCCCTCTAACTTTAATCTATATTGGCATATTGGATAGTTATTGATTAATGAATGAAATGGCTTTTTTTCCCCCGCAGCTGCAGTTTCAGGATGTGGAAATGATTGCAATGATTGAACACATTTCTGTGAAGCCTGTTCTAGATAGCTATTTTAGCTTAGTTTCATCCATCCGTGAGGAATATAAATCCTTTTTAATGATACAGATATGCACGGCTCTTAAAGGTCTGTTGGTCTTTTAGCCTGGGCCATTTAATTCAATATACCAAAATGGCAAGTCATTTATTTTATGACCAGAACTCTGCAGCCAACCAATTTAATAGTTGGTTTAGTTGATTTGTTTTCAAGTTTGTTAACCGCAATCAGTCTATTAATACAAATTTGTAGATGCAGGCAGAAAGCTCGCACTGGCTGTCCTCACCTTGCTCACAACACAAGTTTACTTTGGGTCTTCCGAAGAGCCATAGATATCCCAGAGGCTGCAGGCAGTGTGAATGTGCCCCAACAGAGGAGAGATGTTGATGTTTTGTAAGATGATAATAGACCAGTGGGGTGTCCTACGAAGCAAGTTAGACTAATCTAGGTTATCTAGACATATCGAGGCTGCACAAAGCCTCAACTCGGGTATTAAGTTAAGTGATCCTACGACAGCAGGTATGTGATAAATTTGTCAAACTAGGCTTTCAGCTCAGATCTGTGCGCGTTCTCGTGGTTGGGGTGATTTTGACCAATCGGGAAACGTGGAGACGCACAAGACAGCCTAGGTTTAAAAACGATTACTTCCGCATTTATGAGCGGTAGCGAAATCTAGGGTGGTCTTTTTTAGTGTCTAACCTATAACATCAAAAAGTCGATGGTCATCAGATATTGTATGGCATGCATGTCCACAGTAGTGACATATTTGCACGCACAACATACTTAAAAGCGCCTTCGAGATTCAAAATGTTTGCAGAGGCGGGGCCGAACCTGTTCAAAGTATGACAGATTAGCACACGTGAGATAACTTCATTGTTCAAGATAATGGATTGGTTAGAATTGGTCAGAGGGCGGTGATATTTCACGATTTGAGCTATAACTAAGCACATAACCCGCTCCCGAGCAGGTTTGGTTGCGAGCATAAGATACCATGGTGATACAGCGACGCTAAAACAAATCCACTTTCGTATGACAGCATACCCTGGTTTTGAGCACAACATACCTCGCTAAGGCACTAATCGAGCTTCGTAGGACACCCCACAGTTCATGTCTCTGCAAAATAACACACTTTTAGAATAGCAGTGTCCTGTGCCATGTCCCAGAATGCCGTTGTGACAGGATATGATGTCGCTGCCGCACACAGGGCGGGGGCAGGGGGAGAGGGAGGGGCCGAGGCCGAGGCGCTCCGCCCGGACAACGGGTGGGCTTCCAGGACGTTCCACCAGAGGAGGAGGACGTGCAGCCCGCCGAGGGTGATGTGGCGCCGGCGGACGGCGAGGCCGAGGCCGAGACCTCCAAGGCCGCCAAGAGGCTGAAGTCGGTCATGAAGCTCAGCAAGCTCCTCGCCGCCGGCAAGAAGGCGGAGACGCCCGGCTCCTCCCCCTGGAAGAAGGCCAAAGTCTTCGGCATGTTCGGCAAGGAGTACGCCAGGCTCACGGCGGCGAGGCGCATCGGCAGCCAGGAGAGCCTGACGGGGGGGCCGAGCGGGGCCGCCGAGGGTCAGCCGGCCTCGGCCCGCAGCCGCCTGGGCAAGGCCCTGAAGCGCATCAGCATCGGGGCCAGACTGAAGGGCCGGCGCAAGTCCCAGAGCAGCGTGAGTCGCAGCGAGGAAGAGGAGGATGAGGATGACAGGAAGTCTAAAGTGTCCATCAGCGTGACCGAGCCCAGCGGGAGCGGCTCCGAAGTGGAGGCCCGCAAGAAGAAGGAGAAGACCAAGAAGAAGAGGAGGGGGTCGGACGAGGAGGAGGAGGAGGAGGAAGAGGAGGAGGCATCAGAGAAGAGCAGTGTGGCCGAATCGTCCGAAGATAAGGATCACCTCAAGGTGGATCTGGACCGAGACGGCGGGGAGAGCACGGTGGACTCGGAGTCCGAGGCGGAGGAACCAGGGGACTCGGACGAGGAGAGCAAGTCCAAGTCGGAGAAGGAGTCGGGAACGGAGAAGGAGTCGGGCTCGGAGAAGGAGTCGGGCACCGAGAAGTCGGGCACTGAGTCCGAGTCTGAGAAAGCGTCGGGATCAGAGAAGTCCAGCTCGGAGAAAGAGTCGGGCTCGGAGAAAGAGTCGGGCTCGGAAAAAGAGTCCGGATCGGGATCGGAGAAGGAGTCGGGATCTGAGGCGGCCTCGAGCTCGGAGAAGGAATCGGGATCCGAGAAAGAATCCGGCACGGAGAAAGAGTCCGGGTCGGAGGAAGAGTCCGGCACGGAGAAAGAGTCCGGCACGGAGAAAGAGTCCGGGACGGAGAAGGGCTCGGAGGAGGAGTCCGAGGAAGAGGACGAGGACGAAGAGAAGAGCACGGTGTCCGGGACGCCCTCGGGCAGTGGCACAGCCAGCGGCAGCAGCGCAGGTGCCAGCGGTTCGGAAAGTGCCTCTGCGCCCAGTGGCAGTGCCAGCGGGGCAGAGAGTGGCAGTGCCAGTGCTAGCGGTAGCGGTAGCGGTAGCGGTAGCGGTAGCGGTAGCGGCAGCGCTGCGGAGAGTGGCAGCGCCACCGGGGGCAGTGAAGATGCCTCCCAGGCCTCCTCCTCCGCCCGCTCCTCCGTCAGGTCCAGCGCCACCACGGCCGCCAGCAGCAAAGTGCCCTCGGAGGGCAGCGAGGCCGAGAGCGGCACGGGCACGGCGGGCAGCTCCATGTCCGAGGCCGACGCCACCGAGGAGGACGAGGAGGAGGAGGAGGAAGACGATGCGCGCTCCGACGCCAGCTCGGCCATCAGCGAGGGCAGCTCCACCAGCCGCCGCTCACGCAAGTCCGCCATCACCCGCAGCTCCCAGGACACCATCGACGAGGGCACCGCGGAGGAGGAAGAGGAGGAGGAGGAGGAAGAGGAGGAGGAGGAGGAGGAAGAGACAGAAGCGGAGGAGAGCAAGGAGTCGGCGGACGAGCTCAGCGACAGCGGCGGGTCGCAGAGAAGCGCGTATTCGCCCGAGGGAAGCCCGTACGCCACCGAGGCCAGCATGGCGGGGTACAGCTCGGGGGAGGGCTTCGGGGGGCTGTCGCCCATCACAGAGGTGGACGAGGACGCCCTCTCCACGGACAGGACGGAGGAGAGCGAGTCCGAGGGCGACTCCACCGCCTTCTGATGATCCCAAAAAAGCCCGAGCCTCGGAGGTTGGCACTGAGACTAGATGTGGTTTGAAGTGGACTGGAGTGCTTTGGTCTGGTTTGACTCGTTTGGGCTTCTGGTTTGACCATTTCTCCTCTATCCTTATCAATCTCTGCAAGACAGAACATTCTTTTCTTCAACTTCTCTGGTGTGGCCAGCTGTCTGATCTTATTTTAACTCTTTTTCTCTCCACTC
The DNA here is from genome assembly GCF_963854185.1 of Sardina pilchardus. NCBI lineage: Eukaryota > Metazoa > Chordata > Actinopteri > Clupeiformes > Clupeidae > Sardina > Sardina pilchardus. The sequence continues at coordinate 6,053,812 of NC_085011.1, read as the reverse complement.
CAGCTCTAAAAAAGAGTAGATTCTGTTTTTAACTCTTTTTCTCTCCCCTCCAGCTCTAAAAAAGAGTAGATTCTGTTTTTAACTCTTTTTCTCTCCCCTCCAGCTCTAAAAAAAGAGTCGATTCTGTGCTCGAGATCTTTTGGTTTTCCGGAGGCTGGGACATGTTTTCATCTCCAGCCTCTACTAGCTCTCATGCTGTGGGAGAGTGTGCTAATGACTGTCTCTTCAGTGCCTTTCTGAAGTGTGTGTGTGTGTGTGTGTGTGTGTGTGAATTCCTACCTACTGATCTCCTGGCATGAAGTTTGAAAATGAGTTCCTCGCCGCGTGTGCTGTGTGTGTTCGCCGTGTGTGTTCATTTGTCGTACTTCCGTGTGTGTATATTTTCCTGAAACTCTTCCGTCTTCAGTCTGTACCTCCTAGTAGACTGTAATGTCTTTGAGAAGCTCTGCATGTGTGTGTGTGTGTGTGTGTGTGTGTGTGTGTGTGACGCTCATCCGTGTGCTTGTGTTCCAGCACGGCCAGAGGAAGCGGGTGCAGCTGGTGGTGGGAGGCGACAGCACCAGCTCCACGGGAGACGACAGCGCTCCCGACGTCCTACGCATCAACCGAGCCCCCAACAGCTCCTCCACCAGCACCACCACCAGCACCACCACCTCCTCCACCAGCAGCAACAGCAGCAGCAGTAACACCTCCACCTTCACCACCAACACCCACAACACGCACAACCCCCACGGCAGCCTGAACGGCTCGGTCTACCTCGCCCAGAACGGCTCCATCGTCCGCACGCGCCGCCCCACTCACCCCCACAACAACAACAGCTTCAAGATGGGCTCGGGCTCGCCCGCCCGCCTGGCCAAGCAGTTCAAGAAGCTGGACAAGCTGGGCGTCACGCACGAGGAGCAGCTGCCGCTCAACGCCGCCGACCCCGCCGACGACCCCGCCGACCCCGGGGTCGTCGCCGTGGTGGTGCCGACGGTGGTCAACTGCACCGGGGTGGGCACGACGGCGGTCATCTCGGACCGCGTGGGCATCGGCATCGGCCTCAACATCGGGCTCTCGAACAACGCGCTGGGCTCGGGTCAAGGGTCGCGGCGTGACAGCGGTGGCGGCGTTGTCGTGTCGAAGGTCAACGTGGCCAACAAGATGGCCGGGCCGGCATCCACCGTGCCGTTACTGCAGAGGAACGGCAGGGGGCGCTGTGGGCTGGAGCGGGAGTCGTCGGTGGACGGGGGTGGCAGCGGCGGCGGCGGGGAGGACGAGAGGGACCGCTCGAAAACGCCCAGCGAGCACACAACGCTCTCAGAGGACGAGGAGGTGTGGATGGGCCCGTGGAACAACCTGCACATACCAATGACCAAACTCTGATGAACACACACACACACACACACACACACACACGCAAGCACACACACACACACACACATACTGACTTAGAACTTTCCTTGCACATCAACCATTCTCTTCATAGCTGCAGTGTCGGTCTGACGCTTTCTTCTCTTTGTCCTTTTCAGTTGTACTTTTTTGAATAGCTTGGTTTGATTCACTTTTATTTCACAGATCAAAAACACTAAACATGTCATTTCTTTTCTACGCCTCTGTGCTCTGTATGCAGCTGACACTATTGATGAAGAAGCAGCGGTGTTAATATTTCACCAGCTGTCCCAATCACTGAAAGTAACTGCACAAGAAAGGAGAAGTTCATAGTAACGATGAGCATAGTTTCTGTGATGGTATCCGTAATAATAGTAGAATGAATGCCACAGTGATTTTCACAACGTTGTAGTGATATTATCAGTTGTGACTACAGAGATAATGATGATGAGGAGGAGGATGATAGTGATGATGATTGAGATTATGATGATGATAAGTATTAATGATAAAAGTACTGCAATCCAGCTAATCAATGCCTGCTTATTTGAGTAGGTCTATTTAACACACCCACGTATTGGCTGTGAAGAGGTGTAGCAGAGTTGATCCTTTGTTACCATTTGATATTGTCTTATGATTCTGTGATTGATTTAATTTAAAAGATACTTATATTGGTTTTTGGCATCATCTCATTGAAACTAAATCACTATTGCTTTGACCGGTCAGAGATTAATCTTGTATCTTTAAAATGATTGTGACTTATTTTTTAAAAAAAGAAACAGATATTCCTCAAAAATGCAGTTTTATACAACTTAAAAGATATACATCTATGCTTTTGTATTACGTCAGTGTTTCAGATTAATTATCTTATTTTATTTTATGCTGTTATGAAAAAAAAAGAACGATTTTAACATTTTAGTACTAGATTTTTTTTTTCTTTTGTACTGATGAAAATATGAAAAGAGTTTGGATATTTCGGTATTTCAGAGTATATAAAAATGTAATGCAAACATATTTGTCAATAAAATGGCATTGTGCTGATTTTTGTAACCAACATTTTTCACAAGTCTGAAAGCTTTATCGGTGGCTTCCGAAGTAACACAAACACAATCTTTATGTTCATGAATATTCTAATATCAGACATTCATGTTCTACTATATCTGCAGTCTGCTGTAAGAGGCTGTGCAGTAATGCAACTACTGACCTATAGGTGGTGCCACTGTCCTTCTGAGTGGAGAGAATAAGCATGATCACTCAATTGGTGGTATTTCAGTCCTGTCAACATCAAACAATGTCATTTGTTTGTTCCTTTATTCATGCCAGGAGCATTGCTATGGGTCCTCTGGAGCTTAATCAAGCTATGGGGAGAGACTGAGATGTGTTGGCTAACTTGCTCAATCCCATTGATATGGAACCTATTACTGTTCTACACCAGCTTGAGAGAACTCCACTGCACTGAGAGTTTACCAGAAGTTAAGGCATGTAGAGACCAGAGACATAGGCCTAATAAAAAAGGAGCTTTTAGATCTGAGGAGAGAACAGGACACTCTCTGTTTAATTGAATGCTTCAGGAATGTTATTGTAGATGTGACAGAGCAGCTTGTGGGAGCCGTGACTCAGGCCTTTCAGTCTGATGTGTGGTGTTATACAGCATGTGCAGACGGTCGCTCTCCACCTTGTTTCCAGTCAACTCTGTGGCACTGACCTCTTCCCACCAGCAGAGGGAGCCAAACCCAGTTCTTTGATAG
>NC_085011.1:6038196-6045696 GCF_963854185.1 Sardina pilchardus | reverse complement strand
CGGACCAGCGACACATTTTACCAGCGTGCGTAAATTAGCACACCGCCACCAGCCCACTGTGATGTGGGATAGAGCCTGTGTGGTCCTGCCCTACACACACAGCAGAGCGAGAGAGGGAGGGAGGGAGGGAGGGAGAGAGGGAGGGGGTGATGGGAGAAGGAGAGAGAGAGTGAGAGAGAAGGGTGTGGGAGAGAAGGAGAAAGAGAGGGAGAAAGAAAAAAAGAAGGGGAGGTAGAGAGTGGATGATTGGGGAAGGAGAGAGGTTGATGTGGGGAGAGAAAAAGAGAGAGAAAAGGTTTGGGTGATGAGAGAGCGAGAAAGGGAGAGAGAGAGTGTGTGTGAGAGAGAGAGAGAGAGTGTAACAGTAAATATAGTTCATCCAGAGCTAATGGCAGACACAGTGTAATGCAGGGAGCAGGTTTCTCATAGTAAAATCTCAGCTGGAGGCTCCACACTACTTAATGGAGTTCTAGTCAGCACTCACACAACTGCTGCTGCTGCTGCTGCTGCTGCTTACTGCTGCTGGGGTTTATGATGTGGCCATGGACCTGAAATTATCCTGAGAGAGAGAGAGAGAGAGAGAGAGGGAGAGAGAGAGAGAGGGGGTGGGGAGGGAGGTAGTGACAGAGACATAGAGGGAGGCAAGGAGAGAGAGAGAGAGTGAGAGACAATGAATCAGAGACAGAGAGATTTCACACTCCACACTCATTTTTTCCAGCGCCACTGTGGTGCTGCTTCAGAGCCTAAGCAAGGTGCCAAGAGAGAGTCAGAAAGAGTGTGTGTGTGAGTGTGTGTGTGTGTGTGTGTGTCAAACAGGTCGCCATGTCCAGTCTGGGGTTTAGAAACTGAGTCATGGGCTGCTCCATGCCTGAAGGGTAATCACCCTGGAGCCCAGACATAGGCTTGTGGTCAGCCATGTGTGTGTGTAGTGAATGTGTGTGTGTGTGTGTGTCTGTGTGTGTGTGTGAGTGTGTCTGTGTTAGTGCATGTGTGTGTGGGTGGGTGTGTAACTTACAATCCTATTTAAACACTATGTGGTCTCCGGGTGACTTGTAAATCTCTTGCTAGCTGAGAGTGCGCCGTGGCGCCAGAGGGACACATATCCGAGTGACACCTCAGGGGACAGATGTCCATGTAACACCTCTGGGGACCGATATCTGTGTTTCGCATCACCTAATTGGCAGCAGACGCCTCCCGTTTTCTGTGCCTATTCACCTCTTTCCTTAACCCGGAAATATGTATCGTTGCGATGGTTACGATACTGTTTTCAACTTCCGTTCATTCTGTTAACATGTGCGTTCTCCATAGCAAACTAGGTTATGCCTCAACTTAGATTTCTTTCGAAATGTTGACAATTCTGCCCTCAGCATGTATATACTGCATCACATATAACCGATATAAAATAGAAAAGTTGCCTTTTATATGCGTTATGATATGTTAAGCACCGTAAACCGTCACGTTAAAACAGATACAATGCAGCTTCGCCGGAAATAGAAAACCGTCTCGGTGTCATGGCGACCCCCATTGTTGGCTGCGGAATATCGTGGATACTCTTAAAGGACATCCTGGACGGAATGCATGCTGGAGCTACCAGCTAGGAGCTAACGGCTAATAGATTATGGGGGGCCACTGTGGCCTCTTGGACTGTTAGGCCCTTTCCAAAACTCGGTCTACTGGCAGCTGACTAATTTCTATTAAAGCAGTAGCCTGGTGAAGTTTGTCCAAGGAGAGAAAGATAGACTAACATGGCGCTAGCCTGTAGCGTAAGTGGCATTTTGCTACAGAGCTATCATTTCTTTCAAAATACTGTATGTCCAGGAACTAAAGGCTCATGGCTAAAGACAAGACTATCAGACACATTGGAAATGCTTTGCAACCTTGTGAATAACCAAGATAGGCCGTATGGTTTCAAGTCTAATGTTGAAACCATAACCGGCATTATTGATGTTGGTGGTTGTGATGGTTTCTGCGCGAGGGCCGGAGGAATTTTAGTAGAATAGCTACCAATATGTTTTATTACCATAGCCTATATCATGTCATGTGATTGCCTTGTATGTTCTTTTTCACAACATTTTTGCATGATGTTTTTCAGCCATTGCAGTATTTACTCAGTTGGTCACTAGTGGCTATAGCCTACACAGAACTAGCTAAAGTGGCGATAATATGCAGTTTTGCTAGCCTACAGTATGAATGGGGAAAGGACGGGGTGTGTTCTGGATCTAACATTGGGATGTCAGATATTTTGCTTGATGATGCTCCAAAGGTTCTCAATAGGGTTCTCAAGACGTCAAGGGAAGATGGGGGTCACACTATGAGATTCTTTCCTTTTCCTGCCCATAGCAGCCAATGGCTCTCCCCTCCCATGATCCCATGATCCCGCCCCCAAAACATGACTCCGCCCCCTCCTTGCTGATGTCTCAGTAGCCTACAGACCTCTGAAGTTCGCCTACAAAAAAGCCACCATCTTTGCCCAAACAAGGAGATCCGGTATCTTGAGATTTTTTCTATGGGAAAATAACATGGGGATTTTCAATTATCGCACCTGTTAAACTCTCGCGGGGATGATGACGTTGGAAATGCAGACGTTTTTCACTACACAGTTTTGTCCACTGCCGTCTAGTGGATACTGTGATCTTCGGTAGGTGAAGACGGCGCACTTTGATCTTTGCTACCCCAGAGCTAACTTACCATGCAACTTGCCATAGGCAGTTAGCTTCAATTAACTCCCGGATCTCCTTATGTGGGCAAAGATGGCAGCTTTGGATCCTTTTTGTAAGTGAACTTCAGAGGTCTATTGTTGGCACATGGTGGCCATTCACCAACCATCCATTACTCATATGGACCATCTAGGGTTGCACAGCACTCAAACTTTGAAAATTAGTCTTCATGTATTCCTGAGCCCACTGCAACGGTTTCTGCTTGTGAGCGTTGTTTAGGAGTGGCCGATAGTGGGTTTATGAACACAAGTTGCAAACTTCTTGAGGATCCTGCACCTTGAGGTTTGCTGTCAGTGTTGATTGGACATGCCTCTCTTGCACTGCTGTGACTAGCCTAACTAAAGAGTGGCTTTGGCAGTGGATGTTGAGATGTATTTTTACCACATCGCACGTCCCTCGTGTCTCGGTTTGGTTATGGCTGAATATCTAGCAGCCTCAGATGTACAGAGTCAGCTAATTTCTTCAAATGTTGTATCAACATGCTGGCAACAAATGCAGAGCTGAATGCTGCTATACTTTAGCTGGGTTTTGGATACACTGGACTTGATTTATGTTTGAAGTAGTCCATAAGAAATAGAACATTAATCTATCTTAGAAAAAAAAATATTTATATATACATATAGCACGGTCTTACTTTTACAGAAACAATTATTCATAAATGAAGCTCAGCCCAGAATCAACATAATAAATAATAGTGTCATGTGTAGGAAGCACCTGCCTGTACTGCATTGTGCTGCTGGTTCCCGGGCTTTAGCGATCACGTTGGATTGGAGCAGTGATGAAGCGGTGATAATGATGATGATGATGATGGGTCCTGCTTACTTCCTCTGCGTGGGGGAGAGTCTAATTGCCTCAGGTGGGAGCCACACACACACACACACATCCATCCACGTTCGCACATTCACAAACACTCACACGCACACACCCACACCCACACCCACACACACACACACACACACACACACACACACATACACACACACCCCTCTATGTAAGCCGATACACACACACACACACACACACACACACACACAACACACACACACACACACACACACACATACACACACACCCATGTGTGTGTGTATGTGTAAGCCGATACACACACACACACACACACACACACACACACAACACACACACACACACACACACACACACACACACACACACACACACACACATACAGACACACCCCTCTATGTAAGCCTATACACACACACACACACACACACACACACACACACACACACACACACACAGATACACACATTTAAGCATACATATACTGTATACGCACACACACACACACACACACACACACACAGGTATGCAGGTATGTTTACTCCAGTCCCTCCTGCTCCCGCCCCCTCCTGCCTGCCGTGTCCCTCCCCAGCCATAGCGCAGTCTTAATAGCGCCGTCTGCTCTGCCATTAGCTCACCACAGAGGGCTTTGGAGCTCCAGAACAGTGGGCCGCTTCAAAGCCCTGCGCAGAGTGGGCCACAACGAGACTCCCTCTAATCACTGTGTTCAGAGCTGCGGTGAGCTGCACAGACAGTGAGGGGCTCATGGCAGGAATGAGAACGGCAGAGAGAGAGAGAGAGAGAGAGAGAGTAGGTGTGTGTTTTAACCACACGTGAATCATCTGTTCTTGTATTTTGTGTTTTCTACATTTCAGTGTTTGTTTGTTTTTCCTCTCAAGTATTGAATTAAATTGAATGATTTGAGTGAGGGAGAGAAACAGACAGAGCTGGAGAGCTGGAGATGAACATCAAAAAGAAACAACCAAAGAAGGATAGAGGGACATACAGTATACACATACAGTATATATATATACTGTATATATATATATATATATATATATATATATATACTGTATATATATATATATATATAGAGAGAGAGAGAGAGAGAGAGAGAGAGAGAGAGGGGTATTATTCACAATAAGACAAAGAGAAGAAGAGAGAAAATAATGTTAAAGGGATAACATACAGTTTTATTTCCTCTATGAACACCGCCCCCTCGCTCTGCAGTTTTAGAGAATGTGCTGCATCACGTTACCTTTCCACCTTCCCACCTGGATCAGGGCGAATCGGAGCGTGGAGCGGATATTGTCAGGAGGACGCTTGGGGACTAGCAGAGAGGAAAGGGAGATTAAGACGAGCGAGGCCTGGGAGTGGATTTCATTATTTGCTTGCGTGAGCGCAGACACCTCTAATCCTCTTCTCAGGGCTTTGATATCCCCACTGCAGTCAGACCTACAGCACGCTGCCTCTAGCAGTGCAGAGCACAGCAGAACTTTCCCTCTCTTGAATGATGGATAGCTATCATAAAACTCTTTAACTCTTTAAAGGATGATGTCAGTGAGAGGCAATGCATTGTCCTCTGTTTTCACCTGCTGTCTCGTATCGCCGTATACTAAATGAATAGTGATGGGAAGAAGTATAAGTAAGCGCAGTGGAGAAGCTTTTGAAGAGGACGATTTTATATGGGTGACGTCAATCTTCAGCAGAATGATTGCTTCTAGACTTACTTACTCCTCTTTGTCCCCAATGGGACATAAGGCTTCAGTGAGCACTATGCATTGCATTGGGTCCCTGGCAGCATGTTGGGCCTCTGCCCATGACAGCTTCATCTGTTCCAGCTCTGGTGTCACAGTTCTGCGCCAGGTGGTTTTTGACCTCCCGCGATGTCTTTTGCCTGGTGGTGTCTATTGTAAGGCGACTTTTGGCGACTTGCTCATAGAGCATATAGCTAGGATAGATGGAATGGAAGCAATGCTGTCTATAGAATTAGAAACCCTCTTTAAAACACACCCTCTGGCCTGCAGATGGACTGATTGAGGACAGGTCCAGTGTCACGATACACAGGGCAACTGTTGCCAGGTAATATGTCACCAAGAGTTGATCCTCAGGCCCTTTCCCATTGTCTCTGAACAACAAACTTTTATCAGGAGATCGTTCAAGTGGATAATGTGATGACATTTAGTTGCCAGAGAACATTGCTCATATTGCCCCGAGTGATAGTAATAGCTATAGCGATAACGACACAATATTGAGAACGATAAAAAGCTGAAAGCCAATAAGAGGCTATCTAATAGCCATTCATCAACACTAGGAGAGACTTTCCTTATCGTTGTTCAGCGCGAATACTGTTATTGTTATTGTAATAGTTATCTTTATAGTTATTGTTTCCTGATGTAACCAGCCCTTAACACACGCCATTATTCACCACAGGCTTGATGCCAGGCCCTTAGTGCTTTGTTAGGCCCACTTCCATCTTCCAACGCACAGCCTCATCATCCACATTGTCCAATAGAAATCTACCACTGCTGTCAGGAGTCCACTTACGGAGTAATATGCATCCTTTTTCCTTCTCTGTTAGTCTACAATGACATGGTTTCAACTCTTCTCTGCTATTCTTCTCTGATATAGTCTGAAATCTTCTCTGATGTCATCTGAACTCTTCCCTGATACAGTCTGAACTCTTCTCTGTCATAGTTTGAGCTCTTCTCTGTTAATCGCCTCTGATGTAGTCCGAGCTCTTCTCTGTTATAGTCTGAACTCTTCTCTGTTAAAGTCTGAGCTTCTCTGTTATAGTCTGGACTCTTCTCTGTTATAGTCTGAACTCTTCTCTGTTAAAGTCTGAGCTCCTCTGTTATAGTCAGAGCTCTTCTCTGTTAAAGTCTGAGCTCTTCTGTTATAGTCTGAGCTCTTCTGTTATAGTCTGAGCTCTTCTGTTATAGTCTGAGCTCTTCTGTTATAGTCTGAGCTCTTCTCTGTTATAGTCTGAACTCTTCTGTTATAGTCTGGACTCTTCTCTGTTATAGTCTGAGCTCTTCTGTTATAGTCTGAGCTCTTCTGTTATAGTCTGAGCTCTTCTCTGTTAAAGTCTGAGCGCTTCTCTGTTATAGCCTGAACTCTTCTCTGTTATAGTCTGAGCTCTTCTGTTATAGTCTGAACTCTTCTCTGTTATAGTCTGAGCGCTTCTCTGTTATAGTCTGAGCGTTTCTCTGTTATAGTCTGACCTCTTCTGTTATAGTATGAGCTCTTCTCTGTTAAAGTCTGAGCGCTTCTCTGTTATAGTCTGAACTCTTCTCTGTTATAGTCTGAACTCTTCTCTGTTATAGTCTGAGCTCTTCTGTTATAGTCTGAACTCTTCTCTGTTATAGTCTGGACTCTTCTCTGTTATAGTCTGAGCTCTGTTAATCTGCTCTGATGTAGTCCGAACTCTTCTCTTCTCTGCTATTCTCCTCTGACATAGTCTGAGCGTTTCTCTGTTATAGTCTGAGCTCTTCTGTTATAGTCTGAGCTCTGTTAATCTGCTCTGATGTAGTCCGAACTCTTCTCTTCTCTGCTATTCTCCTCTGACATAGTCTGAGCGTTTCTCTGTTATAGTCTGAGCTCTTCTGTTATAGTCTGAGCTCTGTTAATCTGCTCTGATGTAGTCCGAACTCTTCTCTTCTCTGCTATTCTCCTCTGACATAGTCTGAGCGTTTCTCTGTTATAGTCTGAGCTCTTCTGTTATAGTCTGAGCTCTGTTAATCTGCTCTGATGCAGTCCGAACTCTTCTCTTCTCTGCTATTCTCCTCTGACATAGTCTGAGCGTTTCTCTGTTATAGTCTGAGCTCTTCTGTTATAGTCTGAGCTCTGTTAATCTGCTCTGATGTAGTCCGAACTCTTCTCTTCTCTGCTATTCTCCTCTGACATAGTCTGAGCGTTTCTCTGTTATAGTCTGAGCTCTTCTGTTATAGTCTGAGCTCTGTTAATCTGCTCTGATGTA
>NC_085011.1:6015696-6030696 GCF_963854185.1 Sardina pilchardus | reverse complement strand
GTTATTTTTTGGGCTTTTTATGCCTTTAATTGGACAGGACAGTAGAGAGAATGACAGGAAGCGAGTGGGAGAGAGAGCTGGAGTGGGATCCGGAAAGGACCACGGGGCGGGAATCGAACCCGGGTCGCCGGCGTGCGGTGCAGGTGCCCCAGCCAGTTGTGCCACGGCTGGGGCCTGCCGTTCACTTCTTGTCCAGTCGTGCTGCGGGGACGGTTCCGTCACTGGACGGTGGACGGCGAGGCCTGAGTTCTCTTGTACTGTAGGAAGGCCCTGCATGATGAACTGGTCAGTCACTGGGTCATTTCTCTCTTAATCTCAGCACTCAAAGAGACGAGCCCCGGGACACTACTGCGACAATTTGCACCGTCAGTGTTTCCAGTTCTCATAAGCTCTCCCTCTCTTTCTCTCTCTCTCTCTCTCTCTCTCTCTCTCTCTCTCTCTCACTCTCTCTCTCTCTCACTCTCTCTCTCACTCTCTCCCAATTACTCAGTCTCTTCCAAAGCGAGAGAGAGAGAGGGATAGCGAGCGAGAGAGAGAGGGAGAGAGAGAGTGAGAGGGGGGGGGGGGGGGGGGATCTGGTAGTGATTAGTTTAACGGAGCGGCTGAATTATGACACAGTGTGAGACCAATTTGTGGCGGGTGAAAATTGGAGCAAGGGAGAGGAAGTCGTCGAGGGAGAACGAGAGAGAAGCTGAGGAATTTCACTCCGAGAATTCAGATCACACTCTTATCTGTCCCCCATCTTTGGGAACGTTTCATGCACCCCTGTTGCGCTACTGCCAAGTGTTGTCTCGGTCACATACTAACGGACTGGCCGAGAGAACTGTGTCAGGTCCTTCTGAATGTGGCCAGCTGCAGTGGTCACACGGTAGGGCTCCTAGCTCCCAGCGTTACTGCTGGACACACACACACCTCAGGACAGGAACATACAAACACAAAGGGTTGCATGAACATACATACACACACACACACACACTCACACACACAGGAATGCACAAACACACACAGACACACACATACATACACTCAAACACACACACACACACACACAAATACATACACACACACACATGTGCACACACACACACACACGCTCACTCACACACATACATACACACACACACACACACACACATACACACACACACACACACATGTGCATGCAACAAAAACACATTCTTTTGTCAGAATGATCTATCGGCAATTCTTGAGAATCCTCAGAAATATGCATATCTGAAAACAGACAACATATCCTGCTCCAAAACATCAGCCCAAAACAGATTAGCAGCTATCAAATGTGAAATAAATGTCCATATAATTGGTATGCTGTAATAACGCTGTCTGAGCAATGCAGTCTCTTAGCGTGGGGGACACTTTAAGAGAGAACTAAACCAAACATGACATAAATCAAAAATGCATTTCAAAGTCAAATTATTTTTTTTGGACCGCATTTGTGTATGTGTCTTTGTGTGTGAACGTGTGTGTGTTTGTGTGTGGGTGTGTGTGTGTGTGTGTATGTATGTGTGTTTGTCTATGCATGCTTTTGGACTGATATGCAATCATCTGGACATCCATTTCCTTCTCTGGAGAAAAACAGCAGACCACATTAAAGGCAAAAAACGGACAAAAAACATCAGGGTATTACTACAAAGCCCGAGAGCGATAGAGAGAGAGAAAGAGAGAGAAAGAGAGAGAAAGAGAGAGGGAGAGAAAGATGGAGATATCAAAAGTGTATGTGAGGGGAGAAGACTTAAGGAGTCTCTTCCTCACTGGAGCCTTTGGTGTCGCCGACTAACTTCTAATTAATTCAGCAGAGCTTTGATAGCCGAGGCCGTCCTGTCTCTAATCAGCCCATCTCCTGCTCACCTCCTGCCTCACACACACACACACACACACACACCAGCATCACGCCGCGCCATGCGCAACCACAGATTATGATGCAATGTTTTCACCGGATAGAGTGTTTATGTAGAGATAGGTGTGTGTGTGTGTGTGTGTGTGTGTGTGCGTGCGTGAGTGAGTGTGTGCATGTACCAGTAGGACAGGTGAGGGATTGAGCGCCTGAGGATGCTTTCTTTTTTTTCTCTGATGTCATTTCCTCTCACCGGAACGGGCTAATCATAAGGGCACACACAGAGGAGGGGTTTGTTTGATGTTTCATTATGTGCGTGTGTGTGTGTACGTGCGTGCGTGTGTGTGTATACTGAAGTCAGATTGTGACCGTTGTGGTTGTTGTTGATAATGAAACTAACTGTGAAGTGCTGAAGATTGCACAGATTCTTAACACAGAGAAAAAAGATATTTTTGTCACACTCTGGCCTTGGAGTGAGACTGGGGATAGCAATCCATCATGTGCTCTGAGCAGCATTGCGTTGCATCAGTTCTCCTTTGCCATGTTACATCTCTCTCTAAATCTCTCTTGTCTATCTCTCCATCTCTCTTTCTTCTCCTCTCTCTGTAGATCTATCAGCCTTTCTTTTTTTTTTTCTCTGTGGCTCTCTCTGTCTGCCTGTATCTGTCTTTCTCTGTGTCTGCTCTCTCTCTCTCTTCTCTCTCTCTCTCTTTTCTCTGTCTCTCTCACCCTCTATTTCTCTCTCTCTATCTCCCTCCCACTCTCTCTCTACCCCCTCCCTTTCTCTCTCCCTCTCCCTCTCTCTTCCTCTCTCTCTCTCTCTCTCTCTCTCTCTCTCTCTCTCTCTCTCTCTCTCTCTCTCTCTCTCTCTCTCTCTCTCTCTCTCTCTCTCTCTCTCGCTCTCCCTTCCTCTCTCTCTCCCTCTCTCTCTCCCTGTCTCTCTCCCTCTCTGTCTCCTAGCTGGTGACAGACGGCTGTGGCTAGAGATTACAGACAGCCTGATGTGGGCTTAATGATGTGGGGCGTCACAGCGTAGAGCAGGGCCTGTTTTAAATGTGTGTGTGTGTGTGTGTGTGTGTGTGTGTGTGTGTGTGTGTGTGTGCGCCCAGACGGCAGGCACAGACAGACGTCTAGGCGAGCGGCGCACTGACGGCACACTCACCAGCATGCGTGCACACACACACACACACACACACACACACACACACACACACACACGCACGCACGCACACACACACACACACACACACACACACACACACACACTCACACACACACACACATGTGCAAACATACATAGCCACCAAACACACACACACACACACACACACAAACACACACACACACACATGTGCAAACATACATAGCCACCAAACACACACACACAGACAAACACACACACACACAGGCAACGCACATACACACTCAGTGTGTCAGAGCTGCTGTTGATCTTTACTTTTGCCCCAACTATTTATCTAATCATGTATGTGTTTGTCTATGCACTCACCCACCCATCTATTTCTTTGAGGCACTTGTGTGCATGTGTGTGTGCATGTGTGTGCGCGTGCGTGCCTGCATGTGTGTTTGCGTGCGAGTGTGTGTGTGTGTGTGTGCCTGTGTGTGCATGTGTGTGTGTGTGTGTGTGCGCACATACATACGTGTGTGTGAGAGAGAGTGTGTGTATGTGTGTGTGTCTGTGTGTGTGTGTGTGTGTGTGTGTGTGTGTGTGTGTAAGAGAGAGAGAGAGAGAGAGAGAGAGTATTTTGTCTCTGAGCTCAAACTCATGCTTAATGTCACAGCCAAACCAGAGGTACCACAAACCCGTCCAAGCAAACCCAAAGAAAAGTGTTCTCTCCCCTTCTCTCTCTCTATCTTTCTCTCTTTCTCTCTCTCTCTCTCTCTCTGCATTGGCAATTAGAAGTTTCTAAGTGTTTCTAAAACACAGACTAGGCAAGAAAAGGAGAGATTTGTTGTTAGACAGGTCTCTCTCTCTTTCTCTCTGTGTCTGTCTGTCTGTCTGTCTTTCTTTCTCTCTCCCTTTCAAACACACATGTACACACACACACACACACACACACACACACACACACACACACATACACATACACACACACACACACACAGATGCTGGTTGGTAAGTGTGGATGCTGCACTCATCAGTGTGAGTGGTGGCGACTGCAAAGTTTGGGGTTTGGGGGCCAAGTGGAAACCATGTTTACGCACAAACACTCGTTACTGAGCAGACCACAAACCTCGGCTGACCACAGGCATGTGAATGTGTAGGATTTGCGTGTGTGTGTGTGTGTGTGTGTGTGTGTGTGTGTGTGTGTGTGTGTGTGTGTGTGTGCATGTGTATGTGTGTATGTGTGCGTGTGCGCGTGTGTGCGTGCGTGCGTGCTTGAGTGCGTGCGTGCGTGCGTGCGTGCGTGTGCGTGTATGTCTATGTGTATGTGTATGTGTATGTGTATGTGTATGTGTGTATGTGTGGTGTGTGTATGTGTCTGTGTGTCTTTGTGTGCAAGTCAGAGTCTATGTGCATTTCTGTGTGTGTGTGTGTGTGTGTGTGCGTGTGTGTGCGTGTGTGTGTGTGCGTGTGTGTGCGTGTGTGTCTGTGTGTGTAAGTGTATCTGTGTGTGTGTGTGTGAGAGAGAGAGAGAGAGAGAGAGAGAGAGAGAGAGAGAGAGAGAGAGAGAGAGAGAGAGAGAGAGAGAGAGAGAGAGAGGCAGAAATAGGGGCATTTGGCTCCAAGTAGAAGAATCTTGGAAGCTTCTTGCTTTTTTTGGAAAAAAAAAAGCACACAGCCTAATCTGATTTTTCAGTTTCCAGTTTCATTACATAAAGCATCTGTTTGGATTACTTTCCCAAGTGTAGGAGAGGGGTTTCACAGCGACCTGTCTGAACGTGACTTTGTTGCACATTTACACAAGTGTGCACAGATCTGCTTTATTAGTTTCAGTCAAACCGTTTCACTAACAATAGCCCTATTAATCACTTTTTATCTGGGACACAGATAAACAATCAGATGCCTCGCCGTGGTGGTTTATGATAATCCTCATAGCCCTAAAGTGATTGGGAGGTCGGTTTGGATATGTCATGAATGTGGTGACGCACGAAACCGAAGCTACATCCTCCTCCATGTTTATGATCAGCGGGATAAATGAACTCATTATGATGTTCCTCTTCCCGGGCTGCGCTGACAAGGCCCAACAGTTCTACCTGCACACGTGGGGGATAAACAATGTCCCGCGCAAAAACCACACGCTATCTCCGCCCGAGATCTCGCATGAACAAAAACCCCATTCTGCCCCCCCAGGCTCTTGTTCCGCCCAGTTGCCTCACACCTTCGCGCTGCGGGCCTGCTGATTGGTCGGGACCAACGTAAACAGACTCTGAACAGAGCGCTCACAACTGATTTTCAGCTGGGGAACTGACAGACTTGTTCTTTGTGGGTTCCGTGTGCGTGTGTGTGTGTGTGTGTGTGTGTGTGTGTGTGTGTGCGCGGGTGTGTTTGAAAGACAGACAGAGAGAGTGTGTGTGTGTGTGTATGAGTGTGTGTGGGTCTGTGTTTGTGTGTGTGTGTGTGTGTGTGTGTGTGCATATGTGAATGTGCGTGGGGGGAGTTGTGAGCAGGGGGTGTGGTGGGGGAGCGTGTGCTGTTCTATCACATCAAAGGACAGGTCTCGTCAGGCTACTGGCAGTGTCTCCACCAAACTCCCCTCTGCGGTGGCGCAGGATGCCATGTGACCACGGCGGCCGGCGTTTACCTTTTGTCGCCGTGAGACACAATGCAGCCCATTCATTCATGCCGCAACCTCGTGTGTCATTACCACCGCCACTCTCCCGCAGGGGGGAAACCTTGTCACATTGAATGAGATCCTTGTCTGTCTTCACGTCATGCTTCCAAAAACAATTTCGGAGAGAGAGAGACAGAGAGTGAGAGAGAGAGAGAGACACACACAGAGAGAGAGAGGGAGGGAGAGAGAGAGAGAGAGAGAGAGGGAGAGAGAAAGAGAGAGAGAAAAAAAGGTTGCTGTAGCTGGGATATAAACAGGTAATCATCTTCAAATCCTCGAACAGGAAGACTAAAGGCTACCTTTGTTAATGGGTGGGAACTGGGGGTTTGAAGTCGGGTTCGTTGTTTTGGGATGATTCATTATCCTCTCCACACACATATATTGGATTAAAAGTATCAGTCCAACAGGATGAGAAGGACTGAGTGTGTGTGTGTGTGTGTGTGTGTGTGTGTGTGTGTGTGTGTGAGCATGCATGTGAGCGTGCGAGTGTGTGAGTGTGTGTGTGTGGAGGGGTGTGTGGAGGGGTGGAGTAGGGGAGTGGCTGCCTCGTCCTGTGAAGTTGGGTCTTCTTCTCATGTGGTAGCCAGCAGGCACTCAGTCATCGGGAAGAGACTGAGAGAGAGAGAGAGAGAGAGAGACAGAGAGAGAGAGAGAGAGAGAGAGAGAGAGATAGAGAGAGAAGTGGGGGGCAAGCGCTCCATCAGTCCCCCGTAGAAACGTGCTTTGGTCCAGGCATCGCCTGTCTGGGCCCCTGGCTGTCTGGTTTGATCCAGGCTGGTGTTCTTGTCAATTTGACGGCTTGTGCATTAAAAACATATACTTGGAACTGCCAATTACGCTCCTCACGCGGGTACTGCCGCCTCCCCACCGCACGCCAGTCAGTGTGGGCAGCAGCAGACATCTTCACTGGTGTGTGTGGGCGACTCATTTGTCATCCCTGACAAGCCAAGAAACCCAGTGACAACACACACACACACACATGCACACGCGTACACACACGCACAGACACACGCCTCAGGGAGAGAGAGAGCGAAAGTCCAGCGTGTGTTATTCACATCACACCACTCTCGTGGTCGGGCCAGGGAGTCGGGGTGGCACGGGGGCAACGGAGGCACAAGCGGGGCAACGGAGGCACAAGCAGGGCATCAGGGGTCAAGGGTCAAACGTTTGTTGTTACATCACAAAGTATTAAAAAGTGGGTGGAATTATGTCATACTCTTCCATCTGCAGCCAGGATGAGTAACTAAAATAGAACAGAGTAGAATAGAATGGAATTGAGAACATTTTAAAAGTAGGTGGAGGATTGCGCGCCTGTGGGCGTTGATTCCACTGATCTATAAAGAATACCTGGATAGAGCATCTACGTCAAAATTCTGAAGCCTACATGGGGGCGGCCATTATGGGACCACTTTGCCATAGGAATGCATAGACAGTAAAAGACAGTAAAAGAATGTTGCCGTTCTGCAACAATGGAATTGGAACACCTCGCCGCCATTATGGGACCACTCGGGACAGTTCCATTGGCTTCATTGTTGATGAGTCAGCAACAATGAGATAGTCTATCCAGGTATTCTTTATAGATCAGTGGTTGATTCAGCAACATCAGCAGCTTCATGTTCCACTTGACGGCCGTGTCTCCAGCGTCACCTCTGAAAGCTAAATCCCACGGCGGAGTCATATCCTGTTAGAACCTGACACCAAAAGCTGAATAATAACCACTCATTTTCTCCTCCACCGGCACAAAAGCAGCTTTCTCATCCGTGAGATTTCATGACTCTTTCCCGCATGATACACTTTGCAGCTTATATGAATTAAGTAAAACACTGACTAACTACAACATCTTACAGGTGGTCGGGGGCGTACATCATCATTCTTGAAGGCTGCCCCAAAAGATAAACATCTCGGGTTTTGTCACGGCTCTCTCTTTACAGCACCTGCGAAAACAAACAAAAACCCCACAACATTATAATAACGACCCCAAAACATTATAATAACGACCCCAAAACATTATAATAACGACCCCACAACATTATAATAACGACCCCACAACATTGTATTAACGGGGGGACGTGTTGGGGTTGGTGCTCATTTTCATCGACGGCGCTAGCATGGTCTCCTTTATAGCGATGGCTCACCGTGCGGCACGTCTAAATGGGTTTGACACGCAGATGATGGTTTTGCTCCGAACGTAACCTTCCAGACCAGTCTTGGAGATAGGCATGGGTTCAGCCAGGAAATCTGATCACAAAACACCATAGCACGCACAGACAGTGTCTGGCAAACGCAGAGCGTTGCGAGCACACAACAAAGAGAGTTTTGCTGGCATGATGTGCTTTGGCACACGGCTATCTTACCAATCCCCATCTAGACCTTTGGAAAGGATTTATGACACCAGAATGATGTTTGGGTTGAACATTAAAAGAACACTACAGTATGTTTCTCCAATGTGTCTAAATGCTAATTCTGAGTTGACATAGCCTTGAGAGGGAGTAATGTGAAGACAGCAGTGAATATCTCTTTAATTTTCTGAAACATTCATCTCAATTTCAGACCTCTACAAAGGGCTCTAGCACACAAAGGCTGTTCGCTGCCAGCTGTTCATTGCTGGCAAGAGGTAGATATCAAAACCTCAAACCCTTATTTGAAATGCAGAAGAAAAGCAACAAGACTTGATAAATCCTGTAGCTTTTGTACTGTCACGCTCCATCAGGTCAATTTCTATTTTCAGACACCAGTGAGCTGTTGATGCTCTGTGAGCTGTGAGAAATGTATACATAGACCCATATGCAGACTCTTTGTTTAGGTTAGCGTAAGGATAGGGTGTTACTTAAGAGGTGGTGGAAAGTTTTGCTTGTCCTTTCTGACCTTTTGAACTTTTGGCAGTCCAAGTGTTTCCAACATCCCCCTTGTTTCCACCAAGTTTCAAACATCACTCTCGATGGCAGAATTTGTTTTGTTTTTCTTCTTACGTTAATGGCGCACATTGATCCATAATAGGAGTGACCTTTTAAGACCTGTTGTCTTCCCACCTGTTCAGATCAGGCAAAAAACATTTTCTCTCCCTCCCTCATTCTCCAACATGGTTCAGTCTTTTCCTCTCTCCCCATCTCTCTCTCTCTTTCCCTATCTCTCTGTCTCTTTCCCCATCTCTCTCTCTCCCTCTCCCTCTCCCTCTCTCTGCATCACCCTCTGTGTCTCTCACTCTTTAATACTCCAAACAGTCTGGCTATTGTTTACCACCACAATAACACAATATGCTGTGTCTGGACAGGCCTCCAGACCAAACAGACCAAATGAATGGCCCCGGGGGGCAGCCGTGGAGCTGGGTCTGGTGTGCATTAGTACAGATCTTCATTTGTTTTGGCTGGACCGCTCGTGGGCTCGCAGTTGGCATTTAAATGCCGTTAAAGCCGTCAAAAACCACAGGCCGGGCTGTAATTTCACACATTTCCCTCACTTTCTCATTCTATCTCTCTATCTCTCTCTCTCTCTCTCTCTCTCTTGCTCACTTGCACTCTCTCATTCTCATTCTTTCTCATGCTCTCAGGATAAAAGAGCAGTTGTATGCTAAACTACTGTGTGCTAATGCCACCAATCTGAGCCACAAATCTCTCGCCAGACCGATTTATACCGATAAAAACAGAAAAATAAGAAAATAGCTTTATTTCTAATAGCGGTGTGGACATAGCAAATCATTTGTATGCTGTAATGGAAGCCTATATTTCTGTCCAACAGTTGATGTTTATGATGAAAGAAGAGTGAGCATAGTGGTTCATATGTTCCACGGACTGGGGAAAAGAACTACTAGTATTACTTGGCTCGGACTCTTTGATCATACTGTATGTCCGAGAACCGAGTATGACACGATATGACCACGGTGTAATGCAAATATATATATATGTTAAGAATGTATCGCAGGAATTTCATCCATGGCGCGGTATGAGCCGTTGTCAGGTAGGTGATGGAGCCTTTGTGTGCAGCACGACGTGGAGCCAGAGCTCTTTAGCGGGCGCTTTGAAATGTTCCGTGCGTCTTTATGGGCGCCGTAAAAGGGCCCGTCGGACTGGAGGTATTTGGGGTGCGCTGCAGGAAGCACGCCCCTCGACCTCTCCGAAGTCGCCCTTCTTTTTCCTCCATTACTTGGGTCATCAAAGACAATGAGTGTGCTCTTCCCCGAAGCAGTCATGCATGGAAAAGATGAACTGGAGCAGTCAAAGGTAAGGAACATTCCTATACGGTGTGCTCTTTTTATGGTATCTCTCAGTTTTAACCATTTCAATTCATTTGCACACATCAAGGTCATTTTGCATATTGTTTGTTATAGAAAATCCTATTATGGAAAAAATCTGAGTACATTTGTAATCATAGTCACATATGAAAATGATTAAAAGGGTCTCTCTCTCTCTCACATTGAGAATGATTGATGATAATGAGGGAAATATCCAAATTCTTGACATCTTGCTCTGCTTTTAACCATGACGTGTTCCACTGGGTCTCATAAAAAAGCGTGCTGAAAAGCCGAGATTGGCTGCAGTGCATTTGATAACCCTTGTTATCCAGCGCTCAATCCCCGAGATGTCTGCCAGTGATTGAGCGCCGGGCCCTAGGAGGTCCGTGACCAATGTCCGCCGTATGGGAGCCGAGACACAGGAAGCTCTCCTGCCTCGCTCCACCGCCACAGGAAATGGATCGGCGAGGAGCAGGGAACGTTCTGGTCCCGTCAGCGAGGGCCTTGTGCAATAACAACCGTCCCGCTGGAGATGAATAAAAGCCAGACAGACAAAAGCAGCTGTCCACGAGGCGCTGGCAGAAGACGGATTGATAGCTTCCCCTCTTTGACATCGCCGCTTGTTCTGGCGAGGGATCACACTGCGAGCGAGGGGACTCGGGGCCGGAGGCCTCGCCAACGCAACGCAACACAACGCAACGCAACACAACGCAACGCAACGCAACGCAACGCAACGCAACACAACGCAACGCAACGCAACGCAACGCAACATGCCGCGATGTGGTGGCCTGCGCTGTGTTCCGTCTCAACGTGCCATGTTAAAGAGACCCTATGCAACTTTCTGCAGGAGACGATCGCTCCTTGTTTACATCTGGAAGTCTGAGACGAAGAACCACGCTTGCAATTTATATATTTAAATATAGCCTATACATGCATAAATATACACGCTAAAGCTGTCGGGGAAGCTCTGCAGAGAAAATGCATGCATAAAACGAGCGAAAACGAAAAACAAAACCGAAACCAGAGATGAAATCGCCAATTCTGCATAGTTCCTCTTTAATGGATCACACACGCGTTACGTGGATCCAATTTCTCCATTAGCGAAAATGAAACATGTTGAGGAGTGACCCTCCGCACCTTTTGTGCGATACATATCACACCCACCTGTTTCTGCTACCATTGTTTGTGCGCCTGTGTGCCTGTGTGTGTGTGTGTGTGTGCGTGTGTGTATGTGTGTGTGTGTGTGTGTGTGTGTGTGTGTGTGTGTGTGTGTGTGTGTGTGTGTGTGTGTGTGTGTGTGTGTGTGTGTGTGTGTGTGTGTGTGTGTGTGCGTGCGTGTGTGCTGGAACCTGAAACATATTAGCTCTGCCTGTGATGGACCATTCCCACTACCTAAATCTAGCACCACATCCATCCATCCTCCCCCCCCTGAGCCCTGCCTGGCCTCCCACCCAAACCTCCAGGCTCTCAGGAGCTCACGGGGGGAAGCCATCCATAATGACAATGGCCTGTTGGGCTCTCCATCTCCGCCTGGGGAGTCTCTCTGTAGTGCCATCATCACTTATCACCGATTTTTATTAGAGAGGATTTACTCCACCCCTCTTTCCTTTCTGTCTCTCTTTCTCTCTCTCCCTCTCTCCCTCCCCCTGTCTCTCTGCTTGCCCCTTTCCTTCCTCTCTCTTTGATATAGACTGGGCCTCTCGATGCTCAGCTCAGCTCCAACCACTTTTCAATGTCAAGTGCAAAAAATGCTCTGGTATGGTAATGGCTTATGTCTATGTAAAGTGATAATAAATTATATCCTAGCTTGGTCAGTATCTCTGAGGAAAAGCCGCAGGCCCAAGACGTCACACAATAAAAACAGATTATGAATGGGAGCTATCTGGTGTGCAGATCATCCATTATCCTCTTGTCATGCTCTCGAACTGGATCCTGCTCCCATCCAACCTTGGCCATGGGATGGGAGTGGCCATAACACATTTCTATTGTGGTGGAGGCAACACGTTTGTTATTATAAAGCAGCACCATGCAGTTATTTTATCTTAAAGCAAAGGCTCTAAGCTCGTGTTGATTCCACAATGACATACAGTAATATAGAGATTAAAGTCAATGACATTGCCAATGCATACAGTACCTGGAATGCTTGACACTGCACTATGTAACATACTGTAGTTGATCGGGTAGGATCACAACCCATTTAGTTGTTTTGTAGCAAACTGAGTACCGTCTTGGTGATAAATGGCATTGAATATTGACACCAAAGGGCATAAATATCAGTTCTTCCATGAGTGTTGCTTTAAGTGGGTCAGAGCTATATGTCCATTTCGTGCTGCGTCTCCTATTTGGCCATTTGGACAATTGGACTCTGCCAACATAAATCTTATGATATGTTACAATATCATCTCTTTCTTTCTCATGCATTGTGTGATAAATGTATCAGCAAAGGTTAGTTGATGTTGAAAGGCACGTACCATAACAGTTTATCATATGAGCACATGTTAAGTACAAAATGCATGCCTTTAAACTCTCTCAGAGAATTCCTTACAAAAGACTATACATCCTGACGGAAATAAAGTTTAAGTATTAACTTCATGAAATATAAAATAATGTTGTTTTTTTTCTTTTTTAAAGTGAAATGCCCCACAAGGACATAGGTCACAAATGCTCCACAACAACTAAAGGAGATTTTAGGGACCTTGCTTTGCGTCATGCCCAAAAAGCACTCCTAAGTTTAGCTATTCTAAAATGACCGTATCCTGTTGTAACCTTACTACACATCTCTAACAGACTGATTTCATTGATTGACTAACACCAGTTTTTAACATTCCTCACAGTCGCAAGCCCTCTTGCATCTGCAAGACACATCTTCTGCCACATTTAGCATTTTTAGGACAATGCAGTTTAAGAATCTACTCTCTCTCTCTCTCTCTCTTTCTCTCTCTCTCTCTCCGTATCTTTCTCTCTCTGTCTATCTTTCTCACACTCGTTCACATTTTTGTTTGTTCTCCTTCAGTGATTTAACAGGGAGAGAGGGGTAAACATTATTAGCTCGCTCAGAGGCTAATCGTCTCTGGCAAACATTTACCGTCTGACACCTCTGTTTAAGTTAATGAGTAAATGTGTTTGACACGGGTCAGCCTTGTTGACTCTCTGTGTGTATTGGAGAGATTGGGTTCGTCCCCCCACGGAGAGCAAGTTCATGTGTGTTTGTAGACTCTTAAACCAGCAGTGACCCTCAAGACAGAACAACTCCCAAGGGTCTGTCTGTCTGTCTCTCTCTGACCGCAACCCCCACCCTGCCGGGTGTCCGTCCGGCTCTCCTCCACTGTCAAACGCACAGCATGCTTTTCCTCCTGTTTAAAAGGTCAGGGGTCGAACACCATGTGACCACTGAGCTGATGAGTAGGAACTTCCTCTTCGAGGTTTCTACTTGTAAACAAGGGACAAATAAAAGCTGAGTGCCATTTCCTGTTTTATGTCATAGCGTTTTTTAAGAGTCCATTTAGTGCAGATTGTCACAATGAGGGACTGTTTCAATACATATATGAAACAGATGTGTGATTTCTCCGTAGGGGCCGAGGAAGAGACACACACACACACACACACAGACACACACACACACACACAGACACACACGCATGCACGCATGTTCACATTTTCGGTCCTGTTCCCGGCTATATGAAATTCCTGTTATCATGCGCTTGGCCCTCCTGAGATGCAGCGTGAGAGATTGATGCCGTAGGGACCCACAGCATGTGGGGGTCTTGTCTTCTCCGTGTTGAGGTTTTGGGTTTTCATATGATGGTCCCCATAATGCTGTGGTAAAGGGGGGGGAATGCGAACACACACGTGTGTGTGTCTCTGTGTGTGTGTGTGTGTGTGTGTGTGTGTCCTGGTCGTTTCTCCGTGTGTGTTCCTATATGTGGGTGGTACTGTATATTTCCAGTGAGTGTCAGTCCCACAGCTGATGCGCACCATGCAGAAGCCATCCATCATGAGCGCAGATGCACGGCCACACAAACCAGAGCGTGTTTAGCACCCTTCAGCCGAGCGCACTCGAGGATGACACATCCGCTCCCAACCAGCGAAAATGAAGACAGAAATAAAAAAAAAATAAAACAAGTTTCTGAATGGCGGTGATGTTAGCACGCTAACGACAGCTGGAACGGACACAAAAAAATGGCGCGTTTGAATACCTGTGCTGGAGCCAAGGCGAAAAGAAGCTAGCTCAGTCTGGACATTATGGTGAACTTAAACGGTCATCTCGCAGCATTCGATGACCGATAAGACGCCCCTCACTCTGTGCTGAGTGAGACCAAACATCTCTCTCTCTCTCTCTTTGTGAGAAAGGGGAAAAGGTTAAAGGCTGAGGAGGCCGACATTGTTTTGGAAAGACAAAGAGGTCCTTGTGAATAATGAGATGGCAGTTATGATTGCGAGCCGCACCAGCGTGGTAGCAATTCACAAATCATTTACTATTCACGGCCATAAAACCGGCCGTCGTGATAAATAGCTGGAATTCTTTCACCGCATGGAATTTTTGAAGTGTCTAAAAATGCTAACTCAGAAAAAGTTAATTTTTCTCTTTTTCTTTTTTTTCCCCGCTCAGACTAAACCAAACTCTTGGCTTGTTTGTGCCTGAGAGTGAGCTGAAGGCATTGTTGCACATAACAGCACTCTCAGCCCTGAACGGCTGGCTACTTCTCTACACTTCATTATGTATTTTATGCGTCAACATGCTGTGTGCACTATTCAATGAAATACTTTGCAGTTTATCTGCTGCCGTTTTTGATCAGGGAACAATCTTTAAAAAGCTCTCCTTTACTGTAATGTGCGATAGGGAGGCCCAGCTGTGGAGGCCGGGGCAGGTTGTTGTGATGTCCTGCTGTCCCCGTGATGTGATGAGTCTCAGCGACAGGCCATTCCTCTGCGTCCCACCGCACCACAGAGCCGCATGCCTGCGATTAGCATTCCTCACAGATAAAGCTCTGATCGCTCCAAGACCTTCCACTCAAAGGAAGTGATCTCCGCCAGTGATTGGGTCCCGTGATTACCGAGGAACTTGTGGCATGATGCTTTAATTCAGTGTCATTTCTTCCTTTCCCTTGCTATTGCTCTCTCTCTCC
>NC_085011.1:6005696-6013196 GCF_963854185.1 Sardina pilchardus | reverse complement strand
ATATTTGCTGAGTACAATTTTCACTGTCTAGTTTTTGCCCAAAAGCCAAAAGTTTGAGATGAGATTGATAGTAGTGCCTCCCAGTGAACTCATGTATGTTCTCACACGCTTCACTAAACACACACATAAACACGCACGCAAACACACGTACAGTATATACATACCACACACATAGCACTCTCTCACTCACATGCCACACACACACACACACACACACACACACACACACACACACACACACACACACACACACACACACACACACACACACACACACACACACACAACATGTCTATCTGCTCTGATATCCAGGCCTATCCCTGCATTCACAGGTGTTATTCATCCACATTAACGTGTTTATGGAGCGACCAAAAAGAAAGAAAAAAAAACACAGACACACACACACACACACACACTCACACACACACACACACACACACGTTCACACACATTCTGGAGGAAAGTGCGAGAAAGGTATGCTGGCAAATGGCTCCCACCTTGTCAGCTCTCTCTAGCATTGCCACCCTCACACACACACACACACACACACACACACTCACACACACACACACACACACACACACACACACACACACATTGCCACCCTCACCCCAAGCTCAGCTCGGGCGGGCTCGGCTCCAGAAGCAGGTTTTTATGGGGTATTTAGTTTATAGTTATCAGGAGGCGGGGGGGTGGGGGGGGGAGAAAGCCACAAAGTGGGTTCTTGAAACAGTCGATTACGCGAACACTTGTGCTTTGTCTTTCTCAGCGTGTGATTTACAATCAATTTGATGCACGTAAAGTTGGCCCTCTCCGGGTGCCCACTGTGGGGGCCGCGTAAAACGCCATTTTAAAGCCCTCAAAGTTCTGCTAAGTCAATGTTTTGGTCTGGGTCGACGCACATTTATTTTGTTTTTTTATTTATTTACTGAAATGAAACCCTGCCTGACTGCGCCTGTGTTCTCGTCTAATTTAATAGCTGTCTGGTTCATTCTGAGCACAAACACAAATACCTTTCCACGTATTTACAGTATACTGCTTGCTATTAAACAATATGATTCTAATGATAGCCAGTATTGAGAGTCATTTGCTAAAATATGTTTGTGTTTCAGTACACATTACTGTAATATTGTACAGTACAATATACTGTACAGAACTCGCTCGTCCATGAATTTAGTGCATCTTCTGATTGTGCCTTTTTGCGTAAATGTAGTGGGCTCGTCCTGATTTTTGGTGGTCAGTCGGTTACGCTCCCTGAAGGCCCACCAGTTCTCAGAATGCTTTGTGACAATGTCACTGGCAACAAAGAGTTTTTTTGTTGTTGTTGTGGTCAAAGTAATCATCCCCTCGTCCCCCTGTGGTGAGCGGCCATGGAGAAGAGCACCAGCTTCGCTACCACGTGCTGAGTAAGGCCCGTGGGGAGAGTCCATGAAGGACCCATGCACTGCAACAGGTGCTCTGTGCTATGGACTACCAGCTCGACACACTACAGGGCCCACGATGAGCAAAAGCAGAGCATTTACGGAGGTCATTATGAAATCCTATCGCCTCTGCAAGCACACCTCATTGAGAACAGAACAGTGTTCTCAAATCTCAGCGAGAGAGCTGTGATTTAGCGGGACATTGTTGGGGAAACTGTGCCGAATGGCCTGCCGCTCTGCAGACAAACACACTTGGAGCAGTGGGCGGCCCGGCGAGAGTTGAGCTTCAAAGCCGTTTGGACGCAGATGAGTCACCGAGCCGCCGTTGCTCAACCGTCGCTGAGAGCGAAGACAGTACGCAGAGGCCTTCTCCAGAGCACCTCGCTCAAGACCAAACACTTGGGGGGGTGTTCCTTTTCTTCCTTTTACGAAACAGAAGACATTCTCTCTCTCTCTGTTTGTGTGTCTGTCTCTTTCTCCCTCTCTCCACACCAGCACACCACTACTGTCTCATAATGTTAATCACAGTCTGTGCTGAAGGCCACGCGGCTCACCCTCCCAGATTCCCACTTGTCATCTCGTCCTTCCGTCTGGGTTGCTTTACCCGCTTTTGTTTGTTTCTCTCTTTTCTCTTCTGCCCTCCCTCTCTCCTCTTGTTCTCCCTTTCTTTCCTGCCCTCCCTCTCTCCTCTCTTTCTCCCTCTGCTCACCCTCCCATTTTCCGTCTCTGTTCCTCTCCTCTCCTCTCTCCCTATCTGTCTCTCTTTCTCTCTCTCTCCCTCTGCCCTCCCTCCCTCCCTCACCTCTCTATCCCTTCCTCCATCTCTCTCATCTCTCATGCTCTCCTCTCTCTCTTTCTTCCCTTTCTGTCTTTTTCTGTCTTTTCCTCTCTCATCTTTCTTTCACCCCCCTTCCTCTCTCCTTCACCCTCTCTTTCTCTTGCTCTCTCCCTACTCTCCTCCCCCCTCATTTCCCCCTCTCCTTCTCTCTCTCTCTCTCTCTCTTCACCCCCCCCCCCCCCCCCCCCTCACTCTCTCTCTCTGTGAATGGAGCTGAAGGAATGAGTTCACTTCCTGGCATTAGTGCTCCTTTTATGTCGCAGGATGTTGCAGGATGTCGGGATTGTGAGGAACGCTTGAAGCGCTGGCTTGAAAAACAGCCCTTATCACAGAGAGGATATTCCACAGCACTTGAATGAGCTACACTTAGTCAAATAGTTTCCTTCAACGGACGCTCAGTGATTCAAACCCTGCCCCTCAGACCCTCCCAATTAAGAGGCCACATAACTGTCTCAACACGAGAGAGAGAGAGAGAGAGAGAGAGAGAGAGAGAGAGAGAGAGAGAGAGAGAGAGCGATGCTGCTGCAGGATGTTTGAATTCCTTATTAGGCTAATGATTGTTGAGGCAGATAGCTCTATTGCCTGAAGTTGTGATGTCTATCACACGCATTACAGAATTGCACAATTTATTTCCCCAAAACAGCTTGTCTTTTACAATTGACCCTGAGATTGTATCACATACTGCTCACTGAGTCTGGCTTCCACCACCCAGAAAATGATTTCCTTACTATCAACTCCGCTGCTATTTCTCCATTAAAATTTGTTAGCATATCCTTAACTAATTACGCCTGAAGGGAACTGCATAATGGTTTCCAAATCCCCCCACAAATCACTTCTCGTCATATCTAAACAACACGACAGGGAGAGAGGTAACTGTTCCACCCAAGTCCAGCGGCCAAACCACCAAAGCCAGGCCTCAAACTTCCCACCAGAACATCTCAACCAAACCCACCAACCAGAGTGGCGCTGGTGACGGCTGCTCGTGGGCCACAAGGGAGATCACAGCCCAAGCCACAAGTGACAACGCCACGGGATTTACAAGTGCTGCTCTCGCCAAAACCCTCACAGCGACAGGCAGGTGACAACCTATTACTAAGACTTGAGATGCGAACCGTCCACAGTGCGTGTGTGTCTGAATTGTTCACAGTGTGTGTGTGTGTGTGTGTGTTTCCTCGGTAAGCCTACCAATCAAAGGCAAGTAACTGTCAGTGCTGACATGCCTCTGCCATGTGCCTGAATAAAACTATGAAAAAACAGAATCCCTGACGTACAGTACTGTGTTTGTAACTTAAAGGAATATTTCGGTATTTTACACTTTAAGCCCGTTTTCTGTATTGCCTAGCATGAAAACGAGTGTTTGACACCGAAATCTCGACGATTGAGCCTGTTTGTGGAATTTGGCAGCTTTAGAATGGAGCTCTGTATGGCTTTAACATTGTTCACTTTGTGCATGGACTATTATGTCCTTAAAACACCCCTAAATGTTTGTTTGTGCACCTCACCGAGTGGTTCTATATCTATCTATCTTCTATAGCAAGTTTAGCAGCGAAATACAGCTTCTGTCATCTTTTATCAGGGATTCCGGAAGTACCTTTTCAGATACCTCACAACCGTGTGTGCCTAATATAACACAACAGAATTTGAATTTCACTGTGAAACTGGCTATAGAAGATTGTTGTAGACCAGTAACCACTCGGTGAGCTGCACATTTTTAACAACTAACGTTTAGGGGTGTTTAAAGGACAGAATAGTCCATGCACAAAGCGAGCAATGTTAAAGCCATACAGAGCTCCATTCTAAAGCTGCCAAATTCCACAAACAGGCTCAATCGTCGAGATTTCGGTGTCAAACACTCATTTGCATGCTAGGCAATACAGAAAACGGGCTTACAGTGTAAAATACCAAAATATTCCTTTAACTGACAAATATTTGCAATTAAAGGCTGGTACTTAAGTTATAACAGAGTAGGCCTTAACAGTGATCTAAAATGTCTCCCCTTTTTTGCTGCATGTCACTGTGTGTGGAACAGAGCAGTCGGCAAAAATCAAGGGATGCAACCAATATGCGTAGTCCCTGCATCCTCAATCCAGACCACAATTGGACTAAGTTAACAAGGACTTTTCTTGTTTTGTTTGTTTTATTTATTGTGTTTTGTTTTGTCTTGCATGTCTTGGTGTCAAGGCTACGCTGGCGATTACGCCACTCTGTCCGGGATCTTTTGTCTTGTGTCATCTTGTTATTTTGTCAATGTGTTTGTTTAAATCTTGATGTCACGTTCTTTTGTCTTATGTATTATTGCCTGGTGTGTAAAGCACTGTGGCTTGCACTCTGTGTAAATGTGCTGTACAAATAAACTGACTTGACTTGACTAGACCAGCTTTGTTTTGTTTCTGTGCATACTGTAGATGAGAGCGGTCCGTGGTGTTGTCTTTTGGAGTGGGTGGCGGGTTTTGTTAAGGCAGACAATAGCTTCCACAGTGACATGAGGATCTGGGTCCCCTGAATCAGACACATCTGCTGTGGTTGGGGAGACCACGTTTGTCCACCGTACTTCTGCTAGCAGGTCATCGAGTTCTAAATAAGAGATGGGCTAAGAAGCTGGCGTGTGTGTGTGTGTGTGTGTGCGCACGCTCCACTGATCTGATCCAGGTGAAACTGTGTGGTAATGATATATTTGTGGAAAAGCTAAATGACATACACACACTGGATTAGACAGTCAAAATACATCCCTTAAGTGAAGCCATCCTCAACTCCACGACTCTCCTCGGCATAAATATTTGCTGCAGAGAGGATGCAACCCTAAACAAGCAGCCTGGAAAGAAGAGTGAGAGAGAGAGAGAAGGAGAGAGAGAGAGAGAGAGAGAGAGAGAGAGAGAGAGAGAGAGAAAGAAGGAGAGAGAGAGACGGAGAGAGACAGAGAGAGGGACAGAGACTACAGGAGGGAGAGTAAGTAATCATTCCTGTGTGTGTGTGTGTGTGTGTGTGTGTGTTTTTGAGGATGTTATTGCTAGCATGGCACCAGTGTAATTGGTGTGCGTGTGTATTAAAGGGTTAGTCGTCTGTGGCACACTGTTGTGGCCCATCCTAATGTCTGCTCCCTGTGCTGCGCTGTGCTGTGCTGCGCTCTGCTCTGCTCTGCCCTCCGGAAGCTGGGCTGCTGCAGTAAGACGGCATAATGACAGGCCCAGGCAGTTATTTCAACTTTTTCATTTAAATCTGACCTCCTGACCCCTGGGAGGTGACACGCAGACCAATCAAAAAGCGCAGACGCCGAGGGAGTGCGTCGGCATGGCGACACTGGGACTAAGGAAGTGGGCCAAGCGGCGGACGGTGGCAGCTGATTTCCTCTTTCCCTGTCTCTTTCCCTCGCTCTCTCGCTCTCTCTCGCTCTCCCTCTCTCCCTCCCCCTCTGATGGATAGCTTGGGGCAATTAGTGGGTTGTGTGCTCAGACTGATTTTGACCAAAAAGGTGCAACGCTAACGTCATGTCACGGGAGAGCTCTGCTGCCTGTGTGCGTGTGTGTGTGTGTGTGTGTGTGTGTGTGTGTGTGTGTGTGTGTGTGTGTGTGTCTCTGTGTGTGTGTGTGTGTGTTTGTGTGTGTGTGTGTGTGTGTGTGTGTGTGTGTGTGTGTGTGTGTGTGTGTGTGTATGTACGTGTGTGTGTGTCTGACCAGGCATGCTTATAGAAGTGTGTGTGTGTGTGTGTGTGTGTTTGTGTATGTGTCTGACCAGGCATGCTTATAGAAGTGTGTGTGTGAGTGTGTGTGTGTGTGTGTGTGTGTGTGTGTGTGTGTGTGTGTGTGTGTGTGTGTGTGTGTGTGTGTGTGTGTGTGTGTGCGTGCGTGCATGTGTGTGTGTGTGTGTGTCTGACCGGTGTGCATGCTCAGGGAAATGTGTGTGTGTGTGTGTCCGTGTGTGTCCATGTGTGTGTGTGTGTGTGTGTGTGTGTGTGTGTGATCGGTATGCATGCGTGCATGCGTGCGGGCGTGTGTGTGTGTGTGTGCGCGCGTGCACGTATATCTGACAAGCATGCATTCTGAGGGGAAATGTGATCTACATGTAGGTGATAAAACCTCTCATCTCCACAGATAATTGATGCCATTGCACAAGTATCTTTTGATTCTTTTAGACAATAATGAGCATGAAATATAGACGGCTGGGACAGACCCCAACCACACCAGCTTCACCATTGACTTAGCTAATCAGGGAAATCCCATGCTTTCAGGCATACTGGATTTGTTGTTGTTGTTGGTGTGTGTGTGTGTGTGTGTGTGTGTGTGTGTGTGTGTGTGTGTGTGTGTGTGTGTGTGTGTGGCGTGTGCATGTCTGTGTGTGTGTTTGTGTGTGTGTGTGCTTGTGCATGTCTG
This sequence comes from Sardina pilchardus, assembly GCF_963854185.1. NCBI lineage: Eukaryota > Metazoa > Chordata > Actinopteri > Clupeiformes > Clupeidae > Sardina > Sardina pilchardus. The sequence goes on along the minus strand of NC_085011.1, from coordinate 6,006,570 downwards.
TGTGTGTGTGTGCGTGTGCATGTCTGTGTGCGTGTGTGTTTGTGAGTGTGAGAGAGAGAGAGTTTTTGTGTGTGTGTGTGTGTGTGTGTGTGTGTGTGTGTGTGTGTGTGTGTGTGTGTGTGTGTGTGTGTTATTGATTCCTTTCCGCAACTTTTCACCTTGTTCCCTCCGCTTCAATAAAATACTTGTGGTTTTTGGTCTCAATCAAATCTGTAAAGCCGCAAACAATGTTCTGTAAACCCTCCCACCTCCCTCCCTCTCTCCCTCCCTCCCTCTCTCTCTCCGTGAACACATAGTGTAATTAAAACCCAGGTCTTTATTAGCTGACAGCCCAAATTACCCTGCTTAATTGCTCTTCAGTGGTTCACCTCAGCGCACAATAGGCACTGTGACAGAATCCTGGAGCTTTCTACGCCACACCGTGTCACAGTCTCACCCAGAAACACAGTGCCTAGAGAGAGGGAGAGAGAGTGTGTGTGTGTGTGCGTGTGTGTGTGTGTGTGTGTGTGTGTGTGTGTGTGTGTGTCTCTGTGTGTCTGTGTGTGTCTCTGTGTGTGTGTGTGTGTCTCTGTGTGTGTGTGTGTGTGTGTGTGTGTGTGTGTGTGTGTCTCTGTGTGTGTGTGTGTGTGTGTGTGTGTGTGTGTGTGTGTGTGTGCGCATACCTTGGGTTCTGCGGTGGTGGGGGTTCCTCATGTCCCATGGAACAGCTGGGACTGGATCTCCTTGGCTAGGCCCACAGCGCTATCAGCTATCCACTTTGGCTAGCACCCTCGTCACCCAGCATTGTTGTCTGTCTGCTTTGGCTGGAGGTCTGATGCAGTGTTGACCAAAATTCTCACTCTTTCATCTTTTGTACTTTTGTCCCCTTCGGGTC